>NW_015645543.1:1566908-1570988 GCF_001515625.1 Sinocyclocheilus rhinocerous
CAATATTTTAAAACATAGAATTGAGTGTTTATATACCATGAACAGAGATGTTCTGTGGTTGAGATGTGTATCCTATTTGAAAAAATCTGCATCGCAATCAGCAACTGGTAAATTGAGATTCCAGTAACTTTACTGGCATGATAAAAAGGCTTTACAAAGCATTGACGGCGCTTTGAACCAATGGTGTTGAGCATTAGAGGCTACAATTCATAGTTTTCAGTCACGTGACTGGCTCGAAGACCTGTCGGGCAAAACATCCATAGAATTGCAGCAAAAACTTGTCAATTTTTCATTTGTTTCCAATCCACAAATATTTAGATCTTTTGATGACCGGACTTACATCTTCGTCGAACTCGAAGACATCTCTAATTTGACAGTTTACCATCTGATCTCACTCAGTGACTCTAGGCTGCGTAGGACAGGATGGAACCATGGCGGAAATGCAGAAATAACCCGTAATTAACAAATTTTTATTTGTAACTCTTTGGTAGATACATTTATAATTTCCATTGCAATACTACTAGTAGTTACTGCTAATAAAGCAGATCTCTGGGGGCCCCAAAAGTACGTGGGCCCTTAGAATTGTCCTAACTCCTGGCTGCTGCTGTGGGACAATAAACACCGTCGAGCCGCTCTTGACAGTCGCGGTAGCACGGTCTCGTGTTGTTTCCACCAGCTTTCCAATTTTTTTTCATCACTAATTGATGGATGTCTAAAATATAAAAATAAGGAGAAGCCTAAAACAGGCCAGAGGCCAGGCCTGCGTCTGAACTATGACATCTGAATTATTTTAAAATAATAAAGTTACAATTACATAATATTTTTTACTTCAATACGGTTTTTTTTTTAAATATAAACATTTAAATGGTGGCTGTCATAAAAAATTGATGGATTTATTCAAACATAAATTAAACATAACAGCAAAAATTATAATGAATATGTTATATTGTGCATATATTTAGCAAAATACCCCTCTCTACAGTTTATTTTTCTGGCTGACTAATGAGTTTATGGTCACCGAATATGTTTTTCTGAGGTAAATGTGACGTTAAGTGACATTGTTTACAAGACTTATTGACGTCTTTGTGCGGAGGAAACACTGATTGAGCGATTACATGAGACAGGATACGGATTGTAAAGTTGTACTCTTTCTTTTAACTTACCTTCGGATGTTTAATAATGTTTTTTTTTGTGCCGAAGCTGGTATTAATGTGGAGGAGATAATCAGTTCATGTGCGCTATGCGCTGCCGCGTCTGTTCAACTGATGCTACAGCGATCTGTCACTCCACATTAAACAGCGCCAAAACGGCATTTATTGTTTAAATACTGCAATACAATGGATAGACAGAATTTGAAATCTGAGACTTTGCTTCATATTAAAAGTACCAAAGCACAATGCTTATTGCGATTTATTGGATGGGAATTGCCCTTCAGTGTTTCATCCATTAACTGAAAACAGGCTAGACTAATCGATTCTTGGGATTTAAGAATCGATATCGTTCCGTAAAAAAAGAGAATCGATTAATATCGAGATATCGATATTTTTTACCCAGCCCTAATGCATGTTATAGATCTTATTGTGAATGATTCATCCATGTATATGTTTCTTTTTCTTTCTCTTTTTCTTTACCTTGTAATGACATTTTAACCATCTTCCGTTCTGATGTATGGTGGACTTCGGTTGTCAAATGGATGACTGCCTAAACCTTGCCCATGCAAGCTTATGCTCATATGCCTCTATATTTTTTTCTTTTTCAATAAATCATATAGTTCATTTCGTTGTTTTATTATTGTTAGTAAGTGTAGTTAAATGCAATAATTATTTAAAATTTTAAGAGTTGGCCTTTATTTGCAAATACCACTTTACACAGTGTACTGTAAGAACGTTACGTGTAATATTATTCTTTTTATTTTATTAGCTAAAGGGTGAAATATAATGTTATTTTAATTGCATCAGTGTTTGCATGCATTGTTTGCATAGTGTTGCGACAGCCGGCCCTCTTTAGGGAGGTCATTATGGCCTTATAGTTTGATTTTGTCCTCTTGACGCTCTCCATTGGGGTCAGTTTGTTGTCCTTGTACTTCAGACTCATCTGTGATTTCTTTAAATTGCCTCCAAGGGAATTTGTGTGTTTTGAGAAATAATGACCCCTAATCAACATGTTTATCTAGTTTCAAATTTGTCTTGGTTTTCTCAAAGGCACAGCAATTGAACATCACCACAGATTTTTATGAGCAACTGCTGCTGGCCATTTTGATAAGCCATTTTCTACACACATTTCAGTCTTTTTCTACAAACATTGAACATTTCTACAATTACAAATAAATTGGAATCCTAATATCAGCTATCTTTAGTAATATTGCCTTTTATTTAGCTATTCTGAGAATATTAAACAAAGATCAAAGGCATCTAGACCTGAATCTACAATTATCCTATTATTAATATTATTGTTCAAATTAATATTATGTTTCAAAGTACTGCTTATTAAATTATTATTAAATCACAACTTGACAGGACAAAGGGAGCTCTATATCTATACTATATCCTAACCATATCAAAGAGCTAGATGTCATTATTGTACTTTTGTTTGAAGCTCATTTTTGATCATGAGAATTTCTGGCTTCTTCTGTTCTCAATGGTTTATTAAAAGCATCATAAAAGCATATATATATAAAAAAGAAGAAGGCAGAAATTGCTGTGATTTACAGTGGTGTGAAAAAGTGTTGGCCCCCTTCCTGATTTCTTATTTTTTTGCATGTGCTGCTAAGGGTGGCCAAACCAGTTATTAGGTTTAGGGTTTTGTTTTCCCTTAATAATAAAAACCTTCATTTAAAAACTGCATGTTGTGTTCACTTGTGTTATCTTTTACTAATATTTAAATTTGTTTGATGATCTGAAACATTGAAGTGTGACAAACATGCAAAAAAATAAGAAATCAGGAAGGGGGCCAACACTTTTTCACACCACTGTATATATAGAAATAAATCACAGCAATGATCTTATTATACAGTAATTATATATAATGAGCTGTAACAAATGCTACTTCCATGTATGCTTTGTCTGACTGTGTCTGCCAGAAGACCAGCAGTTCTCATTCAGCCCCACTTCTTACCAGAAAGGCCTGTGACTGCAAACGTGTATTGAAACATAGGTCTGTGAAATTAATGTGGATAACTACTCATATAATCTGGTTTTAGATTAATTTAAGTGTGGAATTTTTATATTTGAGTTCGATTACTGACTTTGTGCAGAGACACATAAGATTACTGAGGTTGAAAATCAAGGTTTTTTTTTATAGAACATTTTTATAGAACTCCATTTCATATAGATCTCTAGTATATTGGTTTCTGAGAGAAACCAAGAGAAGAAAACTATGGTTTCTAAAAGTAAATGGGAAGAAAAGTAAAGAAAAATGCCCAAAGTCTTCCTTTAAATCCAGTATTAGCTAACACAATTTTGGACACATGATCATATTATGGCCTGCCTGTCATAACTATGAAGAGCACTGTGATCTGTCCATGGCTCTCACATGGGACCAATCAGAGAAATTATAGCCCAAGGGGGACAATTATCAAACCCATGATAAATAATGACCTCTGGTTCTCTTTATTCTAATCTCAGGCCATTTTAATCCTTTGTAAACAGCGTCTAATGCTGTGAGACAAACAAGTTGTAATGTTTGTGAAATTATCCATCTTTACAAAGCGTATATTGCATAACACTACAAGGCAAAATTATTTAAATAACTTTAGAACAAAGAATATTCACCTCGAATTAGGATATGATAAATGTGCTGGCAAACATGGCAAACATTTCATGAGGCTTATATTTAATACTGCTGCAGTGCAACTGTATAGATGGAGTAGCAATCCATAAAATGGGGGACAACACTGGTGAACCATGTCACCCTGATGTGTTTTCACCTCAAATTTTCAATGACCACACACTGCACCCCCGTACACATTCATAATACATACAGGATGTTCGGGTCCTGGGGTTAATAAAAGCGTGGAAATTCTAGGTCCTAAATGTACCCTCACTCTGTCCTCCTATTGTCTGGGCCTGCTGTTAGTATGTG
>NW_015645543.1:1571058-1574279 GCF_001515625.1 Sinocyclocheilus rhinocerous
GGGTGCAAGTGTGAGTTTTGTGTTTCTGCCCCTGCCGTTCCCGCACAAGGTTGTAGCACTTTAATTCATAAATGTGATCTAAAAAAGGTAAAGGGCAAATATTAACCATATGCTGTTTATATTGCTTGTAATTAGGATGAAGTAAACATCTGTTGAGTATTTTAACATAAAATTGTTTGATAGTGCTGAATTAAAACCCCAAAATGCAGGGGGTTCACCAGACCCACAAACACTGGCTGAGTAACAAATATATGAACACCACACAAGGGTTAATATGATTACCAGTGACAAATATTGTTTATTCTGAGTACTATTTAAATATGTAAAGAAATTTTTTTTACCAGATCGCTGCATCATAGATTAGATAAAGCAGATGTTTATTGAATAGCTCTGAAATAATTTCCACTAAGGCCAGTGATGTAATTCATTAAAACTGATTTGAGTACATACACACTGAAAAAAATGATACTAAATTTTTTTAAGGTAGGTGGTTGCAAACAATTTATTTTAGCTACATTTAATATAAACAAATATGTTGAAAATTAGTAAACTAAATTTGTTTATTTAAATGTAGCTAAAATAATTTGATTGCAACCACTTACCTTAAAAAAATTTAGTAAATTCAATGAATCATTTTTTGATACATTTAATTCCATTTTATGATAGACATTCACTTTGTTTTATTTCAAAAATAAAATACATATCTAAATTGCTTAGATATATTTTATGTATATAATACAGTGTTTTACAGTAGTTTCAAATATTTAAATGTCATGAGGAGATCTCAAACAGAGCTCATTTAAAGGGATAGTTCACCAAAAAAATTAAAATTCTGTCATTAATTACTCACCCTCATGTCGTTCTAAACCCGTAAGACCTCCGTTCATCTTCGGAACACAAATTAAGATATTTTTGATAAAATCCAAGAGCTCTCTGACCCTCTATATACAGCAAGGTTACTACCACGATTAAGGTCCAGAAACGTAGCAAGGACATCGGTAAAGTAGTCCATGTGACATCTGGGGTTCAACCGTAATTTTACGAAGCTACGAGAATACTTTTTGTGCGCAAAGAAAACAAAAATAATGACTTTATTTAACAATTCTTCACGACACATGCGCTTGCTTCTGTCTGTGCAAACGACACGTGCGTTTTTCTCAGTAATTTTAATCCCTTGTATATGAAGACTACATGAATTTTAGGACACTGTATAATTCATCTTTAAGATGATGTATATGAATATGTAATTAATAAAACTGATCTTATAGTCAACGGAAAACTGGATTATTGGCGCAATATAGTATGTAACACTGTGGGGCATAGAGAAACTGAATTTAAATGATATTTCATTCCACTTTAGCTTTGGCTTCAGGGGCAAAACAAGAGTAGTATGTGATTTTTCATAAATATAGATACCTTTTTTTTAATCACTAAGAATTATTATTATTAGAGTCCAGCGTTTATATTTTTTCTACGAATCTTACCTACGTTAACATGTACTAAACATGAGTGGAATTTGCACCGCAGCGCCCCCACAGCTTGATGCTCATGACAAGAATAGCATGTATAGTTATCTTTATTGAAGTGAATTAGGTTTAAATCGCCGTCATGCATGAATGAATGTTATTTTTGCAATTTTACACATAATAATCCACGATGATCACATTACACAAAACTGAAATTGCACGTCAAAATAACACATTGTCAATATTTTTTGAGACCCCCCAAAATTTCACAAATCACGTTTTCAGGGGAGCCCATGTCTTATTAAGGGGAGCCGAGCTCCCCCTAGCTCCCCCGTAGTTCGCACCCTGTGTAAATATCATATTGACAAATTATACTGTGACAACTGGTCAATAGTAAAGCTCTTGTGTGAGTCAGTGGATATTAATAACCTCATGGCATTGATTGTTTTATTATTTTATATGTGTCTAACAGCTTTAATTATTGTGTCTTATATAAAACTGATTGTTGCATGTAAAGCATCTCTAGAAAACAGAAGAACATTTTGGCAGACATGTGTTCCACATTTATTTTCAATAATAAATTGTAGTTTTACTGTGTTTTTTGATGCAATGTGCAGCAGATATGCAATGTCCCAGAGAGTGTCTGTGTTGTTTTTGCCTTGATGCTGCTAATATTGCTGCCTATTTTCAATCCTTTAGTCTATGTATTAAAACTCAAAGAGATTCGTAAAAGAAGTTTAAAATCGTGTAAATACCATGAAATAAAGAATTATACTTAGTGAATGACATGCCATATTAATATATACAGGTGGATTTAAATTCAGACTGATGAGGCATTTAATGACAAAATGTGCTCTTTATGTGAGTGAAAAGAGAGCTGGTCTGGAGAGGCAGATGAATTTTTTTTTTTCTAAAACCAATATCACAGATATGACCCCACTCCCAATATATCTGTTACAATCGCCAGCTGGATGTAATGTAATGTTCCAAAGTCCAATTAGGTTCATGAGGCTGCTCTCTGCTCGCGTGCGGTTTTCCTTTGCTCTCGCACAAAACCGGACGCGCGCGCTCAGATACCAGAGGTGTAAAGTATTGGAGTAAATGTAATTAGTTACTGTACTTGAGTATCTTTTTGGGTACTTTGTAGTTGTACTGAGTATCAAAGATATTAGCAACTTTTACTCTTTACTTCACTACATTTTTGAATGAGTATTTGTACTCTTTACTCCATTACATTTGAAATGAGTGTTGCAATTACACATTACATTTTGCATGGACCTACCTTTTTCTGCAGCAGTTTATTTCTGCTACAAAAAGACATGTTTTCGTTGTATTCTCATTTGTAAAAAAAAAAAAACATTGTTATATATAGATAGCAGTAAATAGCTTTCATGCAAAATAAACAATAGTATATGGCACGGCACTTGTAAGCGCAGTTTTGATTATGCAGAGAGGGCCCCGCCTTTCACTCTTGCGGGGGGGCCTGCGCAGTTTGCGCTAAACCACTGATCTATGCTGTATGTGCATAGGTAGCTAGCAAACAAGGAATACAGCTGTTAAGCTAATAGTCACATTTAGCGGAGTAAGATCATGATTGAGAAATGTTGGATACTGCTGGAAATGCTGCTATAGGGTATCCTATTTATTATTTTAGGATTTTTTTGTTTGCCCCAGTGAAGCATTTCTATTAATATAACTGATTAAGTAGTCAAACTCATTCCATATCAGCAGAATAGTGTGGTACAGAAAGTCTAT
>NW_015645543.1:1574289-1584669 GCF_001515625.1 Sinocyclocheilus rhinocerous
GACAGGACCCTTTTCTATTCTAACATGACAATGCCTCTGTGTATAAGACAAGGTTAAAAAATAAATGATTGATTCAGTCAGTGTGGAAGAACTTGACTGGTCCGCAGAAAGCCAAGTCCTAATCCCAGCTGAACAACTCTGGTGTGACTTTAAATGCAGACCTTGAGCCAAAAACTCATCACCAAACACAATAATACTTTGGGCAATATAGTGTATGTTTGGTGCGGTAGGGGGCCCAACCTCATATACTTTCATAGGGCCCAAAATTGCTAGCGGCGCCCCTGACTATAGATATTAATTCTTTTCGTTCCTGAATTAAACGTTGTCAAGAGTTATCAACCAATCAGATTTCAAAGATGGATCTGTAATTTCTTTACAATTTAATACTACTTAGTCATAATATTAGAAATGAATCGGGTGCTTGGATGATTTGTAAATAACCTAGTTTAACAGTTTGGTCAAACCCTTCTGAAAGATTTATCTAAACAAACAAAAAAGCATATGATTCTTAAAGTTCATGTGGTCATATATATTGTGTACTTACTTGGATTGAGATATATCTATATATATCTATATCTCTTCTGATTGAAGACAGAACTATTTAGATGGGTCAGATGCACTATTCCCTAAACCGATACTTAAGATTTGGAGACTAAATATAACACTATAATGAATTTGTCATATTATATTCTATGGGTTTAATGCATTTGCAGACAATGTAATTACATGTAACTGTCATATAACTGTATATTCATTGTTTTAGAGGAGAGTGCCATTGAATGTACTGGATTTAAAAAAAAAAAAAACTCCCAATAAATGTCCAAACAGCGATGCTATTAGAGCATTTATTGTATTATATCTTGCATCATTTACATCTATTTTTGCGTTTGATGTTGATTTGATAGGAGTTGTTACTTATTATTGCCATCATACCAACTGAGAATTTGTTGCAATGATTTTAAATTCAGTTGAGGTATCTGACATATGACATAAAATTGATGTTTTATATGAAGTCTTTAGAACCATAGGCTATAATATGTTGTTTTAGATAAATTGCTCAGTGACGAACCAGTTGGACAGAGGTTATGTACAAATCATCCAAGCACCCAATTCCTAGCCATTTCTATAGGCTACATTTCATTAACATTGCTAAATATTATTAAATTGGAAAGAAATGAAAGATCCATCTTTGATTGTCAAAAGAATTCCAGGTTCTATTCCATAGTTCGTCCTTCACTGTCGGGGCTGTTGAGGAGGAACGTAGCACCGTTCCAGAGACTTATCACAAAACGGTTGCAAATCCAGAACCTGTTCACAAAATGGCTGCTAGCCCAGAGACTTTCCATAAAATGGCCACCAACCCAGAGACTTTTTACAAAATGGCTGCTAACCCAGAGTCTTGTCACATCACAGCTGATCGTCCAGAGTCACGTCAGGTCACCGCTGATCATCCAGTGTATCGTCACGTCACAGCTGATCATCCAGTGTCTTGTCATGTCACAGCTGATCGTCCAGAGTCACGTCACGTCACAGCTGATCATCCAGAGTCTCGTCACGTCACAGCTATCGTCCAGAGTCTCGTCACGTCACAGCTGATCATTGGCCAGAGTCTTGTCACGTCACAGCTGATCGTCCAGAGTCACGTCAGGTCACCGCTGATCGTCCAGAGT
Organism: Sinocyclocheilus rhinocerous; assembly: GCF_001515625.1. NCBI lineage: Eukaryota > Metazoa > Chordata > Actinopteri > Cypriniformes > Cyprinidae > Sinocyclocheilus > Sinocyclocheilus rhinocerous. The sequence goes on from NW_015645543.1 coordinate 1,575,960, forward strand.
CTCATCACGTCACAGCTGATCTTCCTGAGTCAAGTCAAGTCACAGCTGATCTTCCTGAGTCAAGTCAAGTCACAGCTGATCGTCCAGAGTCACGTCAGGTCACCGCTGATCATCGGCCAGAGTCTTGTCACATCACAGCTGATCGTCCAGAGTCTCGTCATGTCACAGCTGATCGTCCAGAGTCATGTCAGGTCACTGCTGATTGTCCAGAGTATCGTCACGTCACAGCTGATCTTCCAAAGTCTTGTTACATCACCGCTGATCTTCCTAAGTCAAGTCACAGCTGATCTTCCTGAGTCAAGTCAAGTCAAGTCACAGCTGATTGTCCTGAGTCAAGTCAAGTCACAGCTGATCTTCCTGAGTCAAGTCAAGTCAAGTCACAGCTGATTGTCCTGAGTCAAGTCAAGTCACAGCTGATCTTCCTGAGTCAAGTCAAGTCAAGTCACAGCTGATTGTCCTGAGTCAAGTCAAGTCACAGCTGATCTTCCTGAGTCAAGTCAAGTCAAGTCACAGCTGATTGTCCTGAGTCAAGTCAAGTCACAGCTGATCTTCCTGAGTCAAGTCACTTCACAGATGATCTACTTGAGTCAAGTCAAGTCATCGCTGTTTCAGAGTCTCTTCATAAGATGGCCGCCAGCCCAGAGACTTTTTGCAAGATGGCGGCCAAGCCAAAGTCTGCTCACGTCATGTCTACCAAGCAAAAGTCTGCTCACGTCGTGCCCGCCAAGCCAAAGCCTGCTCACGTCATGCCTGCCAAGCCAAAGCCTGCTCACGTCAAGTCTGCCAAGCCAGAGCCTGTTCATGTTATGGCCGTCGTTCCAGAGCCTCGTCCCGTCAGGGCAGCCATTCCAGAGTCTCGTCCCGTCATGTCTACCACGTCTAGAAGCACAAAGTCAGTCCCAAGGCATTCAAGACTGGCATCCAACGTGGAAGATCCACCGCTGGTGTCTGTACAAGCTGCGGGTTAAACTGCGAATTCTCCGCTCCAGAGCCATGCAGACTCAGTGTTCTCAAGTGACACTGTTTTTACGCTCTCAAGCCTGCCGGCCGCTACTCACCCCAGTTCCCTTGGCACAGCACCGTCAGTCTCGGACATAGACAATGTACTCTCTGTCCTGCCAGTTATGGCTACGGCCATTCTCTGTGTTTGGGCCGCACACACCACCGTAGTTTCCCCAGAGGTTGCAGCTTCCACTGCAGAACCTTCTGAGGTGGTGGCGCCCACTCTAGTCCCCGAGTTTACCCCAGAGTTCTCTCCAGCCCTTGAATCTGATCTAGAGCCCGCTCCAGTCTCAGAGCCCGCTCCAGTCCCAGAGCCAGCTCCAGTACTAGAATCCATTTCCAAGCCCGCTCCAGTCCCAGAGCCCGCTTCTGTCCCAAAGCCCGCTCCAATCCCAGAGCCTGCTCTAGTACTCGAATCCATTTCTGAGCCCGCTCCAGTCCCTGAGTCCGCTTCAGAGCTCGCTCCAGTTCCCTGAGAGGTGGCAACTTCCGTTGCAGAACCTTTCATGGTGGTGATGTCTGCTTCTACTCCTCCCGAGACAGCAGTGGCACTCATCCCGGAACCCTTGGTGTTCCCTGTCACTCTTGTTCCGACCACGGACAATATTTCTGAACTCTCTGTGTTTATCAAAGCTCCTGTTGCTGCTGCAGAACCTCCAGAGGTGGCGGCATTCGCGGCAGAACCTCCAGAGGTGGCGGCTCCCGCTGCGGAACTTTCTGAACTCTCAGTCTGTACTGTCATGGCTATGGAGGCCATCTGTGAACTCTCTGACTGTCCTGTCACGGCTATGGAGGCCGTTGGTAAACTCTCAGTCTGTCCTGTTACAGCTAAGAAGGCCGTTTCTGAACTCTCAGTCTGTCCTGTCACAATTATGGGGACCGTTTCTGAACTCTTAGTCTATCCTATTATGGCTAAGAAGGTCGTTTCTAAGCTCCCAGTTTGTCCTGTCACGGCCATGGAGGCCGTCTATGAACTCACTACCTGTCCTGTTACAGTCAAGGAGATCGTCTGTGAATTGTCCTGTTCTGACCAAGTTCTCTGCCTGTCCTGTCACGGTTATAGAGGCCGTCTGTGAACTCTCTGCCTGTCCTGTCACAACTATAGAGGCCGTTTTTGAAACCTCAGGGTATACTCACACTAGGCGTTTTGAACCGTGCCCGAGCGCGTTTGACCCCCAAAGCCCGGTTCGTTTGACTAGTGTGAGCGCTCTGTGCCACGCTCGGGCGCGGTTCGTTTAGCCGGCCCTGGCCCGGTTGGAAGAGGTGGGCCAGGGCACGGTTCTGTTGGGCTTGGGCGCGGTACGCATGCAGTGTGAGCGCTAACCGCGCCGGAGCACGGAACAGATACTATTTTGTGTGCGCTATATCATCATTACGACCGCAAACATATTCTATTACTACTACTACACTACACTTTTCAATTAATTTAATTGAATAAAGTATATTTAGGTTTATAATGGGTCTGGTCCTTACCTTATTGATGAACAGGAAATGTAGTTTGCGAGTAAAGCTGCAAATTATTTCATTAACGTCAGCTGCCTCCGTAATAATTTTCTGATACATACAAGTGAAAATCAATGCACGGCATAAATTATAAATGAATTATTATTAATTATTCAGAGAATATTAGCGAAAGTGGTTTTCTTTGTTATCTCATACATTGACGTATGCATGCGCCGGCCCGGAATGTTTAGTGCAAGTGTGAGTGCAGGCCAGCGGGGGAGTGGGGAGGGGGGATAATCGCGCTCGGGCTCGCTTCAAGGCAACCGTGCCTAGTGTGAGTACACCCTCAGTCTGTCCTGTTACGGCTAAGAAGGCTGTTTCTGAACTCTCAGTCTGTCCTGTTCTGACCAAGGAGGTCAATTCTGAACTCTGTGACTGTCCTATCCTGGCAAAGAGGGCCAGTCACGAACTCTCTGTTTGCCCTGCAATGATCAGGGAGGTTATTTCTGAACTCTCTGACTGTACCACCACGGTCAAAAGAGCTGCCCCTGGACTATCTGCTCGCCCTGTTACGGCCAAAGATGCCGTTTCTGAACTGTCTGCCGGTCCTGTTATGGCCGCCGAGGCCATTGTTAACCTCTCTGTGCTCTATGTTTCAGTTCTGCCTGATCCGCCTTGCTGGTATCCTGCTCCATCAGCTCCACCCTGGTACTCATCTGTTCCGCCGTTGGGATCTTTGGTCCCCTCTGCTCCGCCCTGGTGGGCTCCTGCTCCGTCCTGGTGGTTTTCTGCTCCACCTGCTTTGCCGTGGTGGTCCTTATCTCTGCTCTGGTGGTCTTCAGCTCTGACCTGGTGGTCTTCTGCTCCGCCCTGGCACCCTGCTCCGCTCTGGCTCTCTGCTCTGCTGGCTACGCCTTGGCCCTCTGCACCGCCGGCTCCGCCCTGGCTCTCTGCTCCTCCCTGGCACCCTGCTCCTCCCTGGCACCCTGCTCCGCCCTGGCACTCTGCTCCGCTGGCTCCACCCTGGTACCCTGCTCCGCCTTGGCTCACTGCTCCGCCTTGGCTTCCTGCTCCACCGGCTTTGGCTCAGTCCCCAAAATCAGATCATTTTATATAGCCATTTAACATTAAATATTGACCCTTTAAATAGGCTTAAACTATCCATGTCCTTATTAACTATTTTTGAACATAAACAACATTATAGAACATGATGAGTAATTTATTTATTGAAAAATAAGTTATTTTCTCTTATTTAAACAGCACAGTTGTTAGTCTAAAATAAATATTACATAACCTCTTAATACAATATCAGTATTGGAAGCTTTCTATTTTTAATGTAAATACTCAAATAAAATGCTTTTAAATAAGGCAGTTTTAAAAATGTGTTCAATTTATATATATATATATATATATATATATATATTAGTCACGCTACGGTGAGATAAACGCACGAAGAAGATGAATGCAAATAGTCTGTAATAAATCCACACAAGGGTAAATCCAGGACAGAACAGGCAGGAGACACGTAGGGACATAGTACACAGGACAAAAAAACAGTGAACTGAACACAACTTAAATACATTGGCAAATGAAGATAATTGACTAGACACACCTGAACCAAATGACATAATGAACGGGAGACAGAAACCAGGTAACACTGAGCACTTGGGGAAAGAAAACACAAAAAAAGGTCCATGAGTCTGACATATATACATATATATATATAGAATGGTGGCCACTTTTTGTGAAATATAAACCTGATCAGTTGCTTTACCTGTTACCTGTTTGTTCAATTACTGTACTTGTTTATTTGAGATATTATTTTATGTCTACTTAAAGGCTTAGTTCACACAAAAATTTTTAATTCTGTCACCATTTACTAATTTTCATGTAGTTCCAAACTTGTATTAGTGTCTTTATTCTGTGGAACATAAAATAAGATATGAAGAATGTTGGTAACTTCCATAGTGTTAAAATAAAATGAACAAACAAACAAACAAACTATGGAAGTCAATGAGACCAGCTCATGAGAAGAGATTTTCCAGTGTGGAAAAGTTATTTGGCTTTATTGCCTTTTTTCAAGTTAAACATAAACGATTGCAAAGTTTGCAAAGGCCATAATTATAATGAATCCCAAGATGTTTCATAATATCGTCAGATGATTTCCCAACTGAAAAAAAGATGTTATAAAAACAAAGACATTCAGCTCTCCACATGCAGACACACAGCTTCCGATTTGTTGATCTGATTGTTTGCCCTTTTTTCCCCCAAACTCAAACTTTGTATGATTTTCCACAGACAACAATGGACATTGAAGTCTAATTAACAGATGATAAATGGATGTATATAGCAATTTTAGCGTAAACTTATTAATATTGTCTCATGTGCATTTTTTATTGCAGAATATTATTATTTGGTGCGATTTGGATGAATATCCATAACTTGATGGATAACATGTCTTATCCTTTGAGACTGACTCTTATGGTGCCCAAAGAATCTAAATCATATTGGCATATATATTTCACTTGTTTACTTTTCATTTATCTGCTTATATTATCAATTAATATTCGTCTTGTTATGGTCATTATCATGCAGAAAGCTCTTCATGAACCAATGTACATATTCTTGTGTCATCTGTCTGTAAATGGAGTTTATGGAGCCTCAGGTTTTTATCCTAAATTTCTGTCTGATTTAATATTGGATTCATACGTGATCTCTTCTCACATGTGTGCTCTGCAATCCTTTGTTATTTACAGCTCTTTACTGTGTGAGTTTACAATATTAACAGTGATGTCTTATGATAGATATGTAGCCATATGCAAACCTTTAGACTATCATTCCAAATTAACTAAAAACACCTGTGTGAAATTAATTCTGTTCTCATGGATTGTTCCCAACTTTTCTGCGATTCCAGCAGCCCTGTTATCAAACCTGAGGCCGTTTTGTAAATATCATATTGACAAATTATATTGTGACAACTGGTCAATTGTAAAACTGTCTTGTTCATCATCTTTTGTTAATAATATCTATGGATATACGGTTGCTGTTATATTTTGTTGCTGTGCTGTTATCATCATTGTGTCCTATGTTAAACTGATCTCTGCATGTAAAGCATCTTTAGAAAATAGAAGGAAATTCTGGCAAACATGTCTGCCACACATATTATCACTGATAAATTTCACTTTTGCTTTGCTTTTTGATGTTATGTATAGCAGATATGGTACAAATGATATTCCAGAGAGTCTCCGCAATTTTTTGGCTCTAGAACTGGTGATAGTCCCACCTGTGTTCAATCCTCTAATCTATGGACTAAATATTAGAGCAGTGCGCAGAGGTTTTGCCTCGTGCATTTCCACAAGAGTGAACATTTAGGAAGCTCAAAAAGGCATAAAAACCTTGACAATTTCTTGATGTACTGTACTGAAACAGACATGAAAATGTTATAATTTTATGAATGAACTGTAACAGAAAAACAACCATGTACAAGCTGTCAACATATGAACAGCATTAGGCACAGTATCATAAAACATTCCAGAAATTTTTTTTTTATGATGTTTTCACTGCTCCCAGATCCACTCATGCATTTTCCTGTTTACATCCTATGTTGATTGATTTGCAAATGTTTAATTGAAATAGTATATTTAAAAAGTACTGAGATTTAAATACATTACTATTGTTCTTAAAACGGTTTACTATGCAAAATTTTTACTTAATATTATACTGCTATTTTACGGTGACACCAATAATGCAATTATTGCCAATAATCAGACTTAATAGAATCTCATGAAGCAACCCTTTAATGCATTATTCTGATCATAAAATAAGTGATTAAACTACTGGTTGGTTATGTGTTTTTTTTTATTATGCTGCCTTCAAGACCTTCACACGAACCTGGTATTTGGCCTCCCTCATTTTATATGGAAATGCATTTAAAGGGATAGTTTACCCAAAAATAAACATTAGCTGAAGACTTAATCACCCTCAGGCTATTCAAGATATAGGTGATTTTGTTTCTTCATCAGAACAGATTTGGAGAAATTTAGCATTATATGGCTTGCTCACCAATGGATCCTCTGCAGTGAATGGGTGTCGTCTAAATGAGAGTCCAAACAGCTGATAAAAACATTACAATAATCCAGAAGTAATCCACATGATTCCAGTGGATCAATTAATGTCTTGTGAAGTGAAAAGCCACGTGTTTGAAACAAATCCACCATTAATAAGTTTTTACTTTAATGCCATTGTTTCTTGCCAAAATACATTACCATAATCTATAATAACGTTTCCTCCAGTGAAACTCCATCCTCTGTTGTCCTCTCACATCAAAATGCACCAATATATTTGTTTAGAACTGTTTTTGAACTGTTTTCACTATTAAACAGTATTTTATCTGAACATATTTCTCTCCTGGTTCAGAAAAGATGACTTTTTCACTGTAGAAAGCAATATTATGGATAGAGAACTTGTATTTTAGCTGGAAGCAATGGACTGAAGGTAAAAAACATCTTAATGATTGAATTGTTTCTTACAAACACGCAGCATTTTCACTTCACAAAACATGAATTTAAAGACTGGAGCCATGTGGATTTCTCATGGATTATTGAAAGGATCCATTGTGAACAAGTGATGTAATGCTAACAAGTGATGGACTGTGGATGAGCAAATTTTAAATTTTTGAGTGAACTATTCCTTTAAGGTGTTATCTTGCTCCCTTCACGTGCTATGGGAAATTTCCTATTTCCCACTTATGAAGTAGTGATTACGAGCTTGTCGTATTCAAGTGCTTTAATGTCGGAAAGAATAAAATGTACCATCCCATTGGTTGACTATCATAAACATTCTCCGTGCTACACATGCAGTTTGCTGACAATTCTGAAATTTCGGTCAAATACATGCTTTTTCACTGCTTATAAAACATACAATATGCTTCAAATGATCGTTCATATCTAGCCTATAAATACACTACTTTAGCGACAAGACAAAGGGATGTAGTTGTTGTGAGAACAGCACGTTCACATCTAATTTCCGATTAGGAAACTCGTATTTTACGATAATTCCGATAGCATGTGAAGGCAGCATCTGTCACAGACCAGCCAGGCTCTCCACCCAGCCAATCACAATGCCCAATCTCACCAGAATACTAATCACACACACCTGCATTTCATCTCCCTCATTACCAGAACTGCTATTTAAGCACACACCTCGCATCAGTTCATCGTCCGGTCTCGTTTGCTGACATTCTGCTCCATGTCTTGTCTCCCTTGTGTCTCCAAGTCCTCTGTGTGTGTGTGTGTGTGTGTGTGTGTGTGTGTGACATATGAGGACACACATTTGTATAATGACATGGGTATGACATAGGTATTACAAGGAGAAGGTGACTTATGAGGACATTACCCCATGTCCCCATTTTTCAAAACGTTTATAAATCATATAGTGAGTTTTTTTGAGAAAGTAAAAATGCACAGAGTTTCCTGTAAGGGGTAGGGTTAGGTGTAGGGCAATAGCACATACAGTTTGTACAGTATAAAAAACATTACACCTATGGAATGTCCCCACAATTCACAAAAACATACGTGCGTGTGTGTGTGTGTGTGTGTGTGTGTGTGTTTGCTCTGTATTTACCCTTTAGCAAGGTGTGTGCTCCATCCATCTGTTCAGCTCCAGCCATCCACGATCTCCTGCAGCTGTAAGGAAAGGACATTTCATTATTCACCATTTCAAGTCTGTATGAACTGTTATAGTCCTGCTCACTGTGATTAGATTGTGATTAGTATTTCACAATCCACTTTTTTCTTTATATATATATATATATATATATATATATATTTCCAAAGTTCAAGGAATAATAACTTGTGGTATTCACTGTTATAAATAATTTAGTGCTGATTTTTTTGATCACTGATCAGTGATCATGATGCATCACAGCGATGCTTCATTAAAAGTGATGATAAATGATAAAAGTTTTATTTTGAGCTGCAGAAGCAAGTATGTACTCATATAATGTTATTTAAACAGGATAACGTATTGTTTGAGCTGTACTATTAATGTCACATGATTTAATAGTTGAGAAATACATGTATAGCCTATTTATGTACAGTTAGGTTCATATATATTTGGACAATATATATAATATATAAATTTGGCTCTGTATGCCACCAGAATAGAATTAAAATGAAACAATCAAGATGAAATTGAAGTGCAGACTTTAAGCTTTACTTCAAGGGGTTGAACAAAAATATAACATAAAATGCTTAGGAATTACAAC
>NW_015645543.1:1584680-1584853 GCF_001515625.1 Sinocyclocheilus rhinocerous
TGTCGGGAGTAAACGACGACTGCTATGTTCATTATTACATCCAACAACATAACATCTCAATCGCTTAGGAGTCATTCATGTCTACATCTGCTCCAGTAGTGAAACAATGGCCGAATGATGACAGCTCACTCAGGGCGGGTCTAAGGTAAGATGCCAGTCCAGTCTGTGCTGAA
>NW_015645543.1:1584863-1585942 GCF_001515625.1 Sinocyclocheilus rhinocerous
CTGCCTTAAGTCTGGAACTCATGGACATCACCACAGACTGGGTTTCCTCTTTTGTGATGCTTTGCCAGGCCTTTACTGCAGCTGACTTCGGTTATTGTATGTTTGTGGGTCTTTCTTTCTTTCTGCCTTTAGTTTTGTCTTCAGCAAGTGAAATGCATGCTCAATCAGGTTGAGATCAGGAGATTGACTTGGTCATCGCAAAATATTCCACTTTTTTACCTTAAACTCCTGGGTTGCTTTTGCTGTGTTTTGGGTCATTGTCCATTTGTACTATAAAGAGTCGCCCAATCAACTTTGTGCATTTGACTGAATCTGGGCAGAGTGTATATCCCTGTACACTTCAGAATTCTTCCGGCTGCTTCCGTCTTCTGTCACATCATCACTAAACACTAGTAACCCAGTGCCACTGGAAGCCATGCATGCTCATGCCATCACAATGCTCCATCATGTTTCACAGATGATGCTGTATGCTTTGAATCATGAGCTGGTCCAAGCCTTCTCCATACTTTTTTGTTCCTGTCATTCTGGTACAGGGTGATCTTAATTTCAGGCGTCCAAATAATGCTTTTCCAGAAGTGGTCTGGCTTTTTTTAGATGTTTTTTTTTTGGCAAAGTCTAATCTGGCCTTGTTTGCGCCTTGTGGTGAACCCTCTGTATTTTGTCATGGAAATTCTCAATGCTAATCTGACTTCACCACAGACAATTTAAACAACTGTCAGTTGTTAAGAGAGACTCTCTGAACAGAAGGATACATGAACATGTATACCTTGTAGTTGAGTAAAAATCAATGTCACTCAAGTCTTCTTCACTGTATTTGTTACGGAAGGAACAGAGGAAGCGTGCGGATCCATATGCAGAGCTTTATTCAAAGGCGTGGTCACAAACAGGCATGGGTCAATAATCAGCAAACAGTCATGAATGAGGCAAGACAAAGAGTATTCCTAGGGCAGGCGTGGGTCATTGATCAGCGAACAAAATCCAGAGAGCTTGACAAAAGGGGTAATCTGTAAACACAAGCAATAGTCCAGGCTGGTGCAAACAGTATCCAAGGCAGGGTCAGGCAAACGGGTAATCCAATA
>NW_015645543.1:1586100-1593169 GCF_001515625.1 Sinocyclocheilus rhinocerous
TGTGCATTGTGAGAGTCAATGTAACGAAAGGGTGACCTCTGGTGGCAATCGGACGGAACGGACGGAAGAGGATTTGTGACATAGCAGAAGACCACCACGGAGGAGCAGAAGACCACCAGGCCGGAGCAGCCGGAGCAGAAGACCTCCACGACAGAGCAGAAGACCACCACGGTGAAGCAGACGACCACCACGGCGGGGCAGATGAAGCAGACAGAGCTGAAACACAGAACGCAGACAGACACTCTGCGGCCCCAAGGGTCGGAACAGGAGATACAGTGGGCTTATTAACAGTCTCTTTGGGCATGACTGATAGTGCTGAAAGTTCAGTGTTGGTCTCCTTGAGATTGGCGGGACAGACAGACAGTTCAATAACAGACACATTATTTGAAACTGGACGGGCAGGAAGTTCAAAATCAAAAGCATTGATTGAAACTGCATTAACAGACAGTTCAGTGACTGAAACTAGACTGGCAGACAATTCACACTCAGACCCATTGATAGAAACTGGACATATAGATGGTTCAAAATCAGAAACATTTGGGAGAAATGGATGGACAGACAGTTCATAATTAGAATCAAGAGCAGATTTAAGACAGACAGATAGGTCATACTCATGCTCATTGGTTGAAACAGGACAGAGAGATGGCGGAGAATAGAACTTGTTGACCGAAACTGGATAGACAAACTGCTCACACTCAGGCTCATTGTCTGGAACTGGACAGACATATAGTTCAGAATCAGATTCAACAGCAGCATTTAAACAGACAGTTCACACTCAGAGCCTCCATGGCTGGTTCAAAACAGGACGTGAGTTCATAAGCTGCCTCTGTAGCCGTGACAGAGCAGGCAGAGATTTCATAGACGGCCTCCATAACCGTGACTGGACAGGAAGTGAGTTCACAGACGGCCTCCATAACCGTTACAGAACAGGACGAAAGTTCACAGACAGCCTCTGCGGCTGGGTTGAGATAGGACGAGGGTTCACAGATGACCATTGTGGCCTGTTCAGGACAGGACGAGAGTTCATCAACAGCCTCTGCGTCCGGGTTGAAACAGGACGAGAGTTCAGTAACCATGACAGGCATGGCTGGGGATTCGGAAATGGTCTCCTTGACAGCGTCAGGGCAGGACGAGAGTTCATAGATCGTGACATGAGCAGACAAAAGTTCATTAATGGCCTCCTTGGCTGGACCAGACAGTTCACGGAGATCATCACTGGGCGCCACCACCGCGCAAGGAACTGAGGCCAGTGCCACCGTCTCGGGAGGTTCTGCAGCCTGCGCCGCCACCTCTGAAGAGACTGCAGTGGACACCATGGCCTCTGGGAGCACAGCAGCAGACACCGCTACCTCGGGAAGTTCCGCAGCGTAAGCCACCACCTCTGGAGATGTTGTAGCCGGTGCCGCCACCTCTAGCAAATCAGCGGTGGTGTACGCGGCCCAGATACACCATAAAGCAACCCCCTATACGGGAAGTGCTGCAGACAGGGGAATGAGTTCAAGAGCAGGAGGACTAGAGTGATTTGGTTTGAGGATACCAGCTGTGCATGCTGACACCAGCGGTGGATCCTCCACGCTGGATGCCATCCTCTGACGCTTGATGACAGGTTCCCTTGATAGGACGGTGGAGGGCTGCGGTACGACAACCGCAACAGGACGTGTCTCTGGGGTGGCAGATATGACGTGAAATGGCTCTGGAAGATCTGATGAGACTTGGCAGGGCTCTGGAAGATCAGCTGTGGCGAGACTCTGGATGATCAGCTGTGACGTGACAGGACTCTGGAAAGTCAGTTGAGAAGTGACAAGACTCTGGAATGTCAGCTGAGAAGTGACGAAACTCTGGAAGGTTAGCGTGACTTGACTCAGGAAGAGAAACTGTGACTTGACTAGACTCTGGGAGATCAATGGTGACTTGACTTGACTCATGAAGAACAGCTGTGAATTTACTTGATTCATTAAGATAAACTGTGACTTGACTTGGTTCATGAAGATCAGATGTAACTTGACTGGACTCATGATGATCAACTGTGACTTGACTTGACTCATGAAGAACAGCTGTGAATTTACTTGATTCATTAAGATAAACTGTGACTTGACTTGGTTCATGAAGATCAGATGTAACTTGACTGGACTCATGATGATCAACTGTGACTTGACTTGACTCATGAAGAACAGCTTTGACTTGACTTGACTCATGAAGATCAGCTGTGACATAACGGGGCGCAAACAAACAAAACTCGGCCCGGAAGGGCATGTGAATGACTTGTTATATAGGCCGTGTGATTGGTTTCTGGTAGGAGTGTAATCAGTGCAGAGCTATGGTAGTTTTTGCATTTATATCCATACTAAATGTGTTTAGGTTACTGTTTTTCATGAATTCCAGACGTTTATAGAAAACATTTTTTTTTTTTTTTTTACTGTATAGTGAAGCACCATTCAGATTTTACCTGTGGTTACCATGACCTACAAATGTATGGTACTATGGAATAACATATGGTAAATTTTAATGAGCAAATATAAAGAAAGGCAAAGGCTATAAAGACTCAGTCAGTCGAGTGGTCAGAATACTTCATTATAACCAGTTATAATTAATCAAAAATATTTTCACTTTCAGCTAATTTGCTACAAATGAATAAAAAAAGGAGTCCAGTATTGATACAGATATTTCAGCTAAAGTAATATTTGCATTATATCTAAGGTAATACTTGTTCAAATCAATTCAGCAAAGTTTGTACATATTTTAACACATTTTTTACATATTTTAGCAAATATAATTGATTTTTGTTCACAAATACAGTCATTAAAATGTGTTCATTTTAAAGCAATGAAAACAATATTTTAAAAAAATATATTCTTTTTTTTCAGAGATCACATAAAAATTGAATACAGCTGCACTGTAGTTACAACAAATATATTTTATTAAATGCCATGATTAATGTCATATTTTATAATGTCAGAAACTCTGCTGAAGCTCATTTCAGTCTTGTGAGGAATCAATTATTATATTCATGATTCATCCAGCATACAGACATTTCAAATATTCATCATCAATTAAAATATGATCTGAAGTTGATTTGTCACTGTGTTTTATTGTTATAAATATAAAATCACATGTTCTTCATGAATCATGTTTGTGAAATGTACTTTTCAATTGAAAGGTAATTTTTCTAGTAATAATACAAATGATTGATGTGAAACGACAATAAAAACAAATAGAAAAGCACAGATACGCATCGTCACTCAGCAAGACACACACACTGATCTTACTGTCTATATGAGGATTTATTACACATTTATTCTGACTGTTATTTCAGTGACAGAAGTTCAGCTGCAGTATTAATGTAATAAAGAGACTCTTTAATAAAGATCTCACTGTTACTGATTTATATGAAGTTCCAAACGTAGGTTCGGGAGGAGCCTGATCATTCAGTCCTGTCAATTATCATTTAGAGTCTGTATAAGCAGTAGCTGAACTCGGAGCTCAAGCCGAGCCTCATCTTTGAGCCTCCATTGAGGACAGCAAGTCAAGGTAATTTACCATTAACCATCAGGACTGGATGGGCAGGCGAACTCGTGAACATGCAGCTCAAAACATTATGGTTCCGATTCATTCACACAGTTTCAGTGATGATTTATAATCAACCCTACTCCCAGAATAAACAGTAAATCCAGTATAAACAGTAAACCCATGATAAACCCCAAACCCAGGATAGAGCGTCTGAGTGAATGTGGTCTGGACTGTGTGGATGAGACTCATTGTGTCAGAGACGCTGTAGAAGGACAGAGTTCCTGCACTGTGATCTACAAACACTCCTATTCTCCTGCTGATGGGCTTCACAGGGAGACGAGTCTCTATGTCATTGTGTCTGAAAGAGTAACTGGAGGGAAAGCAGATCAAACTCCAGGACTGATTATTAGACCCAAACCAACATTCTTTACCCTGTCCTTTCCTGCTGATGATCTTATATGACACTGATATACACACAATCCCACTCCACTCAATCTCCCAGTAACAGCGTCCACACACACTCTCTCTACACAACACCTGAGGATTATATTCATCAAATCTGTCAGGATGATCAGGATACGGCTGGACTTTGTCAGTATACGTAATCAGTCTGTTCCTTGCAGACAGACAAAGGCATTTGTTCACTGTGTTCAGATCCAGAGTGAGCTGATGTGAATCTGATGGAGATATAAAACACATCAGAATCTGGAATTATGAATATATTTGATCATTTAATGGCATAGTTCACCCCAAAATTAAAAATTGCTGTTTATTTACTCATCCTCAGGCTGTCAAAGATATGGGTGACTTTTTTTTCTTCAGCAGAACAGTAAAGAAGATTTTTAGCTGAAACCGTGGTCCTTGGTGTTTCATATAATGCAAGTCAACAGTTACCATCACTTTGAGAGTCAAAAAAACATGCAGACAACACAAAATTAATAATCATGGCTCTTGATGATATATCAAGTTCTTATGAAGCGAAACAAATGGTCTGTGCAAGAAACTGAACATTATTTACAACATTATTACTTTGTATTACAATATTTTATTTATCCTATAGAAAACAAGTGTAGAAGTAGTTGTAATACTATGAAAGCCAGATGTGTTTTGAAGGCCTCATGGCCTGTATGACAGAGAGAAGTCACACGGGAAAGAATGGGATTTTAGCTGATGTTGTGAAGTGTAGCTGCGCGAAGACAGCGATAATGCTAACAATACTCGGCAGTGAGAGAGAGGAAGTCCATGGCTTATGTAGGGTGTGTGATTGACAGCAGCTGTGTGTCTAATCAGTTCAATGGATGCTGGGATATGTAGTTCGGGATGACATGCAACAGTTTGTGTAGTGTGAGAGTCAATGTAACGAAAGGGTGACCTCTGGTGGCAATCGGACGGAAGTCCAAGGACAGGATTTGTGACATAGCAGAAGACCACCACGGAGGAGCAGAAGACCACCAGGCCGGAGCAGACAGAGCAGAAGACCTCCACGACAGAGCAGTCGGGACAGAAGCCCACCAGGGCGGAGCAGACGGGACAAAAGCCCACCAGGGCAGAGCAGGCGGAACAGAAGACCACCAGAGCAGGATAGAAAATCACCAGGCTGGAGCACACGGAACAGAAGACCACCAGAGCGGGACTGAAGACCACCAGGTCAGAGTAGAAGGCCACCAGACCGGAGCAGGAACTGGGACCTGGGTAAAATTGAAAAACAGGAAACAGACAGTGCATTCACGGTCTCAAGGACCAAGGCAGGGAACACAAGAAGTTCATCCATAGTCTCCCTGGTGACCACTGAATGGTTAGACAGTTCAAAATCTGGCTCATTGACAGAGACTGGACAGGCAGACAGTTCATAAACAGACTCACTGACTGAGACTGGACAGGCAGACCATTCAAAATCAGTCTCATTGGTCGAAACAGGACAGACATATGGCTCAAAACTAGACTTCTTGACTGAAACAGGATAGGTAGACAGTTCATTAGTGGTCTCTTGGGAAATGACAGGGGTCAGTGGGACAGACATGGAGTGTTTTTGTCGTTTCTGAGCTCATGACAGACAAAGTTAAGAGGTCAAAGGTGGATCTTTGGGCTGTGACAGGGCCACCGGGGCAAAGGTGGGGTGCATCTCTAGTTTCTGATCTCATGACAGATGGGATCGAGTGTTCAGAGGCGGGTTCCCTGGACGTGACAGACAGTTCAAGCTCAGAGACGTGGGGAAATAGGACAGACTGATGGTTCGTAATTGAACTCACAGATTGAATCCGGCAGAACAGACACTTTGAAACCAGACACACTAGGCAAGACTAAACAGACAAATTATTCAACATTAAGCTCACGGA
Organism: Sinocyclocheilus rhinocerous; assembly: GCF_001515625.1. Lineage (NCBI taxonomy): Eukaryota > Metazoa > Chordata > Actinopteri > Cypriniformes > Cyprinidae > Sinocyclocheilus > Sinocyclocheilus rhinocerous. The sequence continues at coordinate 1,591,944 of NW_015645543.1, forward strand.
CTGAAACTGAACTGATAGACATTTCATTAGCAACTGGACGGACTAACAGTTCACACTCGGGGTCATTGGCGGAAACTGGACAGACAGGAACATCATCATCAGACACATTGACACACAATTCAGAATCATGAGCATTGATGGGAACTGGACTAGCTAGACAGACAGACGGTTCAACAGTTGACACACTTGGAGAGACTGAGCAAGGTGACAGCTTATAATTTGACTCACTGATTGGGATTGGCAAGACGGAGGATTCAACAGAAATGTTTGTGGAGACAACACAGGTAGAGAGTTCATATTTAGGTTCATTGACTGGGACTGGCAAGACAGAGTGTTTACAACCAGCCTCCTCGGCTGGATCGGGACAGGACAAAAGTCTATAATTGGCCGCCATAGCCCTAACAAGGCAGGCAGGGGATTCCCTAACGGCCTCCATAGCCGTTACAGGACAGAAAATGAATTCACAGACGGCCTCCACAGCCGTGACAGGACAGGAATTGAGTTCACAGACGGCCTCCATAGCCGTGACAGGACAGGCAGGGAGTTCATAGATGGCCTCCATAGCCGTGACAGGACAGGCAGAGAGTTCACAGACGGCCTCCTTGGCCGGAACAGAACAGGACGAGAGTTCACAAGTGGATACTACTGACACCTCTGGAGGTTCTGCAGCGGATGCCGCCACCTCTGGAGGTTCTACAGCAGTACCAACAGGAAACAGGGAGAGTTCATTAACATTCTCCTTAACAGGACAGGTACGGAGTTCAGCAACGGTCCCTTTGACCGCAACAGGACAGACTGAGAACTCATAAACAGCCTCCTTGGCCGTGGCTGGGCAGGCAGAGAATTAATAAATGGATACCACTGACACCTCTGGAGGTTCTGCAGCGGTTGCCGCCACCTCTGGAGGTTCTACAGCAGTAACATCAGGAAACAGGGAGAAGTCAGTAATGGTCTCTTCGACTGCAACACGACAGGCTGAGAGTGCATCGCTGGGCGCCACCAACACGCTAGGAGCTGAAGCGAGTGCCTCCACCTTGGGAGCTTCTGTGGTGGTGTATGCAGCCCAAACACACCATAAAGGGATCCCCATCAAGGGAAGTGCTTCAGACAGGGGAATCAGTTCAGGAACAGGAGGGCTAGAGTGAGTGGGTTTGGGGATACCAGCTACGCGTGCAGACACCAGCGGTGTATCCCTCACACTGGATACCAGACTGGGATACCGAAGG
>NW_015645543.1:1593597-1604229 GCF_001515625.1 Sinocyclocheilus rhinocerous
GAGAATCAAAGGACCGGAAAACAGGCAAGGCAAAACTAGACTGAGACTAGGACTTGGAAAATAAACAATGGCTAACGAACAGGCTCCGTAGTGTAGCTGTGCGAAGACAGCGATAATGCTAACAATACTCGGCAGTGAGAGAGAGGAAGTCCATGGCTTATGTAGGGTGTGTGATTGGCAGCAGTTGTGTGTCTAATCAGTTCAATGGATGCTGGGATATGTAGTCCGGGATGACTTGCAACAGTTTGTGTAGTATGAGAGTCAATTTAACGAAAAGGTGACCTCTGGTGGCAATCGGACGGAAGTCCAAGGACAGGATTCGTGACAGTGTTTGGTTATACTGCTCTGGTCATTGGTTTGTCATGTGACTGTTAGTTCTACTGTTTTAAGCACTTTTTGGGTAAATATTGATTATTTAATCGAGACACGGTCTTTCATCTGAGCATCCTTAGTCTGCACTTTTCTGAACATTCTATGTTAAACATACCCTTTTGACTCCTTCTGAGGCCATTACATAAAATATTTCCATCACAATTTGCTCTTGTGAAGTCTCTTGATTGTAGACGTTGACAGTGGCACCCCTACCTCCTGGAGAGTGTTCTTCACTTGGCTGGATGTTGTGAAAGGGTTTTTCTTTCCCATAGAGAGGATCCTCCGATCATCTACCACTGTTGTCCTCCGTGGACGTCCATGCCTTTTTCTGTTGCTCAAAATCAATCAAATCAAATCTCTTTATTGTCACACATTGTGTACACAAGTGTAACGATGGTGAAATTCTTAGGTACAAGACTCTGTGCCATGGCAGTACAAGCAACAAGATATGAAAAATTAACAATATACATAAATAACAATATGCACATTTTACACAATATACACATTTGACCCTGGGATACCATCTGCCTGATGGTAGTAGCGAGAAGAGTTCATGGCTCGGGTGGCAGGAGTCTCTGATGATCTTCCGTGCTTTCCTCACACATCTCTGGGTGTAGATATCCTGGAGGGAGGGAAGCTCACCTCCGACGATGTGCTGGGCCGTCTGAACTATTCTCTGCAGGGCTTTCCGTTTGAGAGTGGTGCAGTTCCCGTACCAGGCGGTGATGCAGCCAGTCAGGATGCTCTCCACAGTGCAACTGTAGAACTGTCTGAGGATTTTTGAGCTCAGACCAAATTTAGTCAGTCGCCTGAGGAAGAAGAGACGCTGGTGGGCCTTCCTCACTACTGACTGTGTGTGAGTAGTCCAGGTGAGGTCCTCGGTGATGTGAATGCCGAGGAACTTTAGGCTGCTGACCACTCCACTTGAGTCCCGTCGATGGTGATGGGGGAGTGCTCACTGGTCCGTCTCCTGAAATCCACCACCAGCTCCTTGGTCTTCTTGATGTTCAGAGAGAGGTTGTTGTTGTGGCACCAGTTAGTCAGGGTGCGCACCTCTTCTCTGTAGGCTGACTCATCATCGTCAGTGATCAGGCCTACCACCGTTGTGTCATCCGCGAATTTGATGATGACGTGGCTACACAGTCATGCGTGTACAGGAGAGGACTGAGAACACAACCCTGTGAGGCTCCAGTGTTGAGGGTCAGTGGGGAGGAGATGTTGCTGCCAACTCTGACCACCTGCCGTCTGCCTGTCAGGAAGTCCAGGATTCAGCGGCACAGAGAACTGTTCAGACCAAGAGCCCAGAGTTTCACCACAAGCTTAGAGGGCACTATGGTATTAAACACTAAACTGTAGTCAACAAACAACATTCTCACATACTGTATGTGTTCCTCTTGTCAAGATGGGAAAGGGCTGTGTGCAGGGTGAAGGCAATTGCATCATCTGTGGAGCGGTTATTGCAGTGGGCGAACTGCAGTGGGTCGAGTGATGCTGGTAATACAGAGCAGATGTGATCTCTGATAAGCTCCTCAAAGCACTTCCTGATGACGGGAGTCAGAGCAACAGGGTGCCAGTCATTCAAGCAAGAAGCTATGGGTGTCTTTTGTATTGGCACAATGGTGGATGTTTTGAAACATTGGGGGACAACAGATAGGGAAAGGGAGAGGTTAAAAATGTCCGTGAAGACTCCAGCTAGTTGGTGAGCGCATGTTTTAAGGACATGACCAGGAATGCTGTCTGGACCTGCGCCTTTGCGAATATTCATGCGCCGGACCGATCGGGTAACATCCGCTACAGACACGGAGAGTGGACGAGCCTCAGCAGTCTCGGCCGCGGGAGCGCTCTGTGTGGGGGAGGAGCCGCTGACTTCGAAGCGAGCATAGAAGGCGTTGAGCTCGTCAGGTAGTGAGGTAGCTGTGTTTGTAGAAGGGTGTCCTTGTAGATCCTGCTGAGCTCACTAGTGTGTTCTTTTTTTCTCAGAATGTACCAAACTGTTGATTTGGCCACTCCTAATGTTCCTGCTATCTCTCTGATGGATTTGTTTTGTTTTTGAAGCCTAACAATTGTTTGTTTCACTTGTATGGAGAGCTCCAGAATCAACTCCAGACCCTTTACCTGCTTAATTGAGGTAGAAATAATGAAGGAATAGCCCACATCTGTCCATGAAATGGCTTTTGAGTCAACTGTCCAATTACTTATGGTCCCTTGAAAAGGGGTATGCACATATTAAAGAGATGTAATTCCTTAAAGGGTTAGTTCACCCAAAAATGAAAATTAGCCTGTGTTTTACTCACCCTCAAAGCATCCTAGGTGTATATGACTTTCTTCTTTCAGACGAATCCAATTGGAATTATATAAAATATTATCCTGGCTCTTCCAAGCATTAGAATGGGAGTAGGCGGGTGTTTTTGTTCCACAGTCCAAAAGTAGTCAAATAAAGCACGCACATCCATAATAAAACGTGCCTCACACAGCTCTGGGGGGCGAATAAAGGCCTCCTGTAGCGAATCGATGCGTTTTTGTAAGAAAAATATCCATATTTAAAACTTTCTAAATACTTTTTTTCTCACTTATGCTGACTGTCGTACGTGGAAGCCATTCCCGGGGCGGATGTCGTAGGACGTACACGTCGCGCATGCGCCGGTGATTCATGACGAACGTGGAAGCGCGGAGGAGAGAGCAAAACCAAATGCCAGTCACGAATTAGAAGCACAAAACGAGGATTTGTAAAGAAAAAATGTAGGAGGATTTCAATATAAGACAAGAAGTGTCACAAAGCAAGGCCAGACACAACAGGTAAGTGCAAAACAGGATGGTTTATTGACTTGATAAGTAGATGAATGGAACGGGTGAGGTAAAGGCAGGTGAGTGTCAACACAGTGAATGATTCCAGGGTTCTTATCTGAGTTCTGATGGTGAGTATCTTATGCCGGTTTCGTTGGAGATCGCGGAACAGATTCCAAGGAGTCGTTGGAGGATCGCGGGAGGAACAGGAGGTAAGTCTTTCTAGGAGAATTCCGTAGAGAGAGTCCAGAACAGTTCATAGGAGTGAACGGTAGACCGGACAGTGAGTGACTGAGATGTGTGTGTATTTGTAGAGTGGCTTGATTGGTGACAGCAGGTGCGGGTGATCAGAACTCAGGTGACTGTGATTGGGTGATTATCCTGGATGGTGACTGAAGTGACTGTGATGAATCCCTGACAAGAAGAGACTGGTTTTCTTTGCTAAAGTAAGGAAAATTTGCTTTCTTTGCTCCTGTAAACAAACTTGCGAGACTAGCATATCTCATCGGCGCATGGGCCTACGTACATCCTACGTCATCCGCCCGGAACGGCTTGCACGTATGACAGTCAGCAGAAGTGAGATAAAAATCTTTATAACATTTTAAATATGGATATTTTTCTTACAAAAATGCTTAGATTCGCTACAGGAGGCCTGTATTCAAAACCCAGAGCCGTGTGAGGCACGTTTTATTACGGATGCGCACGCTTTATTTGACTACTTTTGGACTGTTGAACAAAAACACCCGCCTATTCTCATTCTAACGCTTGGAAGAGCCAGGATAATTTTTTATATAACTCCGATTGGATTCGTCTGAAAGAAGAAAGTCATATACACCTAGGATGCTTTGAGGGTGAGTAAAACATGGGCTAATTTTCATTTTCGGGTGAACTAACCCTTAAACCTTTCCTCCAATTTTGATGAGAATGCCCACAAATTAAAGTTCAGATATAAAAAATATACCTCAAAAACAATGCAGGTAGCTCGCATACAGTGAATACATGCAGGAAAATTTAAGCATATTTCTGAAGTGTTTCAGTAAAGCAGAATTGTAAATATTTTCAAGAAAATATTGGCTTTAGCACACATTTCACTGATAAGATTCCTGCATTAATGTTCACAATAACTGATACAATGGATAAAAAATGGTGTAGGATTTACTTTGAAACAATTTTCATTCAGAAATGTTTAAATTTCCCAAATAATTACCAAGTAATTACCAGCAAGTAACGTATTGAATTAAGAGAAAGGTTTGGAAATAAAAAGTCTGAAATATTATTTTTATGTAAAATGCACTCCATATTTATTTACAACTTTGGTAAAATATTTTTTAGAGGGCCCAAACATTCAAATTTCACAATCCACATTGACAGAGTTTTTATGGTAAAGGTTGTGGTTATATTGAAAATCTCTGGTATTTAGAAGAGTCCCTGAGGAACATTTAAAGGGTCCTGAAATTAACATTTAGTTCAGCTACAGTTAACCTTTAACTGTAGAGTTTCTGCTGGACCTCCATTTCAGTTGCTTCAGAATTCCAGCAGGATAAAGTCATCTAAAACACTTCAAGGTCAAGTTTGCATTCTATAATTATTTCTGAATTATCAACGGACTAAGATCATTATAATGTTGTGTATCTGACTGTATAGAAAGCTCCCTCATGCAGCTGTGAGCAGAATGTTGGATGGATCTCTAAAAGAGGTGTTTAGATGCCTTCTCCAAACCTCACAGCCCTTCAAGCCATTTTAATACAACATACTGCTTATAACGCTATAATGATCTGAAGTCTTCCAACAGATACAACACAAGACTGAACACAGAAGAAATTCTACATTGTTTGTGTCGGCCTTGTTTGATCTGGAGTCAGATTTTGAGAAGAAATGGAAAACATCTGTTCTCATATTTTCACTGTCACATCTCTGAATGAGTGGGACTGGACCAGCAGGATCATAGTTTTTTCTTTTGCGCTTCTAGGTTACCTTCTGACTATTGTTCTAAATGCCACCTTGATTAAGATTATTACTTTTGAAAAAGCCCTGCATGAGCCCATGTACATTTTCTTGTGTAATCTGTGTGTTAATGATCTGTGTGGAACTACAGGATTTTATCCCCGGGCTTTGGTATATTTACTCATGAAAACGAACAGGATTTCACATGAGGAATATATTGTACAAAGTCTTGTCATTATGCAGTTGGTGAATTATCACATTTAAGTGTCATGGCAATTGATAGGTACATTGTAATATGTCAACCTTTACATTATCCTGGTATGACGTCACCTTTTACTGTGTGGAGCTTAGTGACTTTTATTTGGATATATCCTTGTTTTGCAAGTATAATTGCCATTTTGGTGGCTATGAAAAATCCTATTTGCATAGATGACATAGATAAACTTTTCTGTGAAAAACTGTCCTTGGTTAATCTTGGTTGCAAAGAAGATATTTCATATGGGATTTTTAATGGGTGGATGTATGCCTCGATAACTGTCTTTACTGGTTTAGTTTTGATTTCCTATTTAAAAATGATTCTAGCTTGTAGAAGATCTAAAGTAAATAAAGAGAAGTTCTTCAGCACATGCATGCCACACTTGATTACCTTTCTGAACTACATAGCCTGTTATTTTTTTAGATCCTTCCCAGACAGAATTAAGAGCAAAAACCTTGTCTCGTAAGTTATATACCTTTTTGTCTGTTATATACCTGACTGTTCCCCCTGTTGATAAATCCTATAATATATGGTATTGAATTAAGACCAGTAAGGGCAAAAATATTGTATATTTTACAAAGTTTAAGAATTAATATCTTGTAGTATTCACTATTTTCATTTAGTGCTGCTGACTGCTTTTTTGTCTCATGATGCATCACTGTGGCATTTCATTAAAAGTGAAGTTGCCTTTTAGTCAGTCACCTTCAACGTTATGTCAGCAGTGACTGACGAATTGGGATCTCGCTAGAGAGTCCAATCCCCTTTCAGTGTTAACAAAACAAGCCAATAAGTGTTGGCGTGCGAGCTTTGCGTCGCGCACCCCGCCCCACAGTGCGGGTATATAAGGAGAGTGCGTGCAGTCGCACATTCAGCTTTTTGCTTCGGAGCCGAGCCTTTCAGCTTGTGGGTTCAACCGAGCAAGAGTGTCTGCAAGACAGAGTTTTTTTTCAGTGTTGGTATTACGGCACGTCAGTGGGGGTTGCTGGTCCAGTGCTGCTGCTTTTGGTGTTTTGGACGGCGTGCTGCAGCTTATCAAACTGCGGTCGCGCTGCGACCTCCCCTTGGCGCTTCAGCACTTTTTTTTCTAAAAGAGCAATATCAAAAAGAGCTCCACGAGCGACACAGCGTCTTTTTAAAGATGGCCTTCCACTCATGTGTTTCTGGACGCGGTCGCTTCCTAGCTCCATCTGATGGTCACGATCGCTGCATCTCGTTAGCTTTGAGCACGCTGAGGCAGCAGCGCTCGTGGATGATTCATGTTATCATTGCGGGAACATGACCATCGCGATGTTGCGATCGAGACTCCTCTTCATGGAACGAGGGGGAGTTCCCCTTGCCATGCCCCATTCTAGTTCCTCTGTCTCTCAGCAGCGGAAGACTACTTCGGCATATGGTCAGGGCGATCTGAGGGTTACAGTGAGGGCTTCCCCACCGAGTGCACCTCACTCCTCCAGCACATCGCAGCCCGTGGTGTTCCATGATGAGGCTGCTGAGCCCCCGCAGGTGGGGCCTAGCGTCTCGTTCGGAGCCCCGCCGGACGATAGGATGTCGATCACTGCATCGTGGGACGAGCTAGGCTCTGGAGATGAAGACTCGGCCGCGTTGCCTCCATCAGGGAAGGTAGCGTTGGCCGAGTCAGATCCAGCGCTGACTGCTATGCTTTCCCAGGCCGCTGAGAGCGTCGGGTTGCAATGGAAACCCCCTCCATCTCCCGAGCGCTCGAGGCTGGATGATTGGTTCCTGGGGGTGCAGCACGCCGATCCTCGGCGTCCACCTCCGGTTCCATTCTTCCCGGAGGTGCATGAAGAGGTTACTAGGTCTTGGAAAGCACCTTTTTCTGCCCGAAACAGAGCTAGTGCTTCTTCCGTCCTCACTACCTTCGACAGCGGGGCGGCTAAGGGGTATGTGGAGATCCCCCCTCAGTTGAGCGCGCTATTGTGATGTAGCTTTGCCCGCAGAGCGCTGCCGCCTGGTGGGATAATCCACGCCTCCCGTCCAGAGTTATCATCCGCTCTAATGGCCAAGGCTTACAGAGCTGCTGGACAGGCCGCCTCCGCCCTGCACACCATGGCCCTTCTGCAAGTCTACCAGGCCAAGGCATTGAAGCAGATGCACGAGGGTAGTTCTGACCCGGGTGTGATGCAGGAGCTGTGCACTGTGACAGACCTTGCCCTACGGGCGACGAAAGTCACGGCGCGGTCCCTGGATCAGACGATATCCACCTTGGTGGTCCAGGAGCGCCATCTTTGGCTGAACCTGGCAGATATGAGGGAGTCCGACAAACACTGCTTCCTGGACTCCCCGATCTCCCAGGCTGGCCTCTTCGGCGACGCGGTGGAGAGCTTCACCCAGCAGTTCTCCGTTGCACAGAAGCAGACAGAGGCAATTAAGCACATCCTGCCCCGGCGGCCCGCTGCTGTCAACACCCGACAAACACCGCTTCCTGGACTCCCCGATCTCCCAGGCTGGCCTCTTCGGCGACACGGTGGAGACCTTCGCCCAGCAGTTCTCCACCGCACAGAAGCAGATGGAGGCAATTAAGCACATCCTGCTCCGGTGGCCTACTGCTGTCAACACCCCACCTCCAGCTACAGCTCCTCTGCCCGCTCGTCACCGAGGGTGCCCTTCAGCTACCTCCACCTCTGCTCTAGCTCGGCCCCAGCAGCAGCCTTCACACCAGCCGCAGCGTGGAGCTGGCAGCAGGAAAGCAGCATCCCTGAGACGGGCAACCCGGAGACTCTGGATCCTGCTCTTCAGGAGATGGTGACTGCACCACTCCTTCTCCTGGAGGAGGGCTGGGTGGAGAATCTTCTGTTCCCTTTTTGTTTTGTTCCGCCACTGGCTCCCCAGCCAGTGGTAACCAAACATTCAACAAGAGAGCAGTTTCCTTTCTCTCCGGGTCCCAAGAGGGCTAGGATGGCAGTGTACGAGACACAGCCTCAGCACTTCTCTCCCCCTCTCCTTTCGCCAGTGGGCAGCAGGGCCCAGCTCGAGGATGCGATGCCTCCTCACGCGCCCCCTGCCCAACCGTGGAGCCACGTAAGTGTCGCACCGCGCACTTAGACCCCACTCCGGGATGCTTTGCCTTCTGGGTCGGGTCCCTGCGCTCCACCTCGCTGCCCCACTGCGGGTACGTCGGTGATTCCCCTAGTCCCGCTTGTGATGATATCAATTGATTGTGCCTGTTACTCTAGGAAGCCACTAGATGGCAGTGTGTTAAGTGTTATGTGTTGGATACATGGCAATTAAGAAAGAAGAAAAACAAACTTGGGTTGTGTTGTGTCCCGTCGCATGTTGTGAATAAAGACAGACATGTTAAGACTGCACTGAGAGACATTTTATTTAAGGACTGAACAAAACATGGTACCAGGAGTGAAATCAAAATAAAAGCAGCCTGTTGTGAAAGCGACATAATGGGTACTCTAAAACCACCGGAGAACTTGAGGCTCACGGGAAATGTTGACAGCAACTGGCGCAGTTTCAAGCAGCAATTTGAGCTATCGGGATGGACACAAAGCCAGAAGCACGTAAGGTTGCTTTACTACTGACGATTGCTGGTCCACAGGCTATTGAAGTGTATAATACTTTCATCTTTAATGAGAATGAAGATAGAAACAAGCTTGATGATGTGCTGGCCAAATTCACTGCTCATTGTTCGCCCAAAAAGAATGAAACGTATGAAAGATATGTGTTTCGTTCACGTGTGCAGCAACCGCATGAAACATTTGATAACTTGAGACTAAAGGCTAAGACATGCAATTTTGATCAGCTAAATGATTCAATGATAAGAGATCAGATTGTTTTTGGCATCTATGATGCAAAACTCTGACAATGCTTACTGAGAGAAACAGAGCTCACTTTGCAAGAGGCAATTAAAATTTGTCAAGCCAGTGATCTTGCTCAACTTCATGTGAAAACATTTGGTGAAATGATGCCAAAAAGCGTGTCTCCAAGTGCAGATGCTGCAATTGGTGCCGCATCTTTCAAAGAGAAGCGACGCACGTCCAGAGCTGTGAAACAGAAGGATGGCAATTATAATTTCAAACGTTGTGGTACTGAACATCAGCCTAAGCAATGTCCAGCCTTTGGGAAAAAATGTGCGAAGTGTTATGGCAAAAATAATTTCGCAAAACAATGTTTTTCTAAAGGAAAAGTTAAACAAAAAGGGCGATCTGTCAAAATGATAGAGGAAACTGACCTGTGCGATACATTCTTCGTCGGCATGGTAACCTGTGAAAACAAGCTGGAATCTGAAAACACTAGTGGACACACTGGTGGAAAGTTATCAGTTGATGCACAGAGTCAAGAGGATGCTGTAAAAAATGACAAATGGGTGGCACCACTACAGATCAATGGAGCGCTGGTCACTCTCAAGCTGGATACCGGTACTAAAGCAAACTTAATTAGCATGTCGGACATAAAAAATATGACAGAAAAGTCAAAAATCAAGAAAAAGCCAATACTTCTCAAGGACTACAATGAAAAAAGCATTGACTCTTTAGGAATATGCAAGCTAAAAGTTACAGTGAAAGACAAAGTGCATCACTTACTCTTCTCTGTTGTAGCTGAGGAACTAGAGTCCCTGCTAGGTGACAAAGCCTGTGAGAGCTTGAATCTTGTCAAAAGGGTGTACCACATCAACCACAACAATTCAGCTGTGACTACAAGTAACTCTGTGGATGACATAGTGCAGAACTTCGCAGATGCTTTTGAAGGCTTTGGTGTTTTACCTTATGTTTACAAGATTCAGCTGAAGGAAAATGCACAGCCTGTAGTGCATCCTGCACGCCGAGTTCCAGCTCCACTCAAAGATCGTCTAAAGAAAGAATTAGACAGGATGACCACATTAGGAGTTATCAAAAGAATAGAAGAACCAACTGACTGGGTGAACTCAATGGTGTGTGTCAAGAAAAAGAACGGAGACTTAAGAGTGTGCATGGATCCGAAAGATCTGAATGACAACATAAAGCGTGAGCACTATCAAATACCAAAACGTGAAGAAATAATGAATGAAATGTCAGGTGCCAAATATTTCACGAAGCTTGATGCCTCACAAGGATTTTGGCAGATATGTCTAGACGAGGACAGCACAAATTACTGTACCTTCAACACTCCATTTGGGAGATATTCTTTTCTTAGACTGCCATTTGGAATTGTTTCTGCTTCCGAAATCTTCCACAGAGCGATGGAAAACATCATTGAAGGACTTGAAGGAGTTAGAGTATATATTGATGACATCATCATATGGGGATCTTCGCTTCAAGAGCACAACAGCA
>NW_015645543.1:1604957-1621747 GCF_001515625.1 Sinocyclocheilus rhinocerous
TAAACAAAAACAAATGTCAGTTTGGGGTGCAAGAACTTGTATTTCTTGGGGACAAATTGTCAAGTCAAGGGATACAGCCAGACGGTGAGAAGATCAGTGCCATTCTAAAAATGGAAAGTCCCACAGACAGGAAAGGAGTACAGCGCATCATGGGTATGGTGAATTATGTAGGAAAGTTCATTCCGAATCTTTCTGCAAAAACGTCATGCCTACGAGAACTCCTACAAAAGACAACAGACTTTGTATGGACAGACAAACATGAGAGTGAACGGCAACCGCTGAAAATAGCATTAACCTCTGCACCCGTATTACAATTCTTTGATCCAACAAAGAAAACCAAAGTGTCCACAGATGCCTCCAAGAATGGTCTTGGTGCAGTTTTATTGCAAGCTGATGATGAGATCTGGAAGCCAGTAGCATATGCAAGCAGATCCATGACTGATTCTGAGTGTCGATATGCACAAATTGAGAAAGATTGGGATTAGTCTTCGGCCTGGAGAAATTTCATAACTATGTATATGGCCTTCCTACCTTTACTGCAGAAACTGATCATCATCCATTAATTGCAATAATAAAAAAGAATCTGAATGAAATGACACCAAGGATTCAAAGACTGATGATGAAATTGCAGAGGTATGATTTCAATTTGGTGTATACACCTGGCAAATACTTAGTGCTGGCAGATACCCTCTCACGAGCACCCACAAGAGATAGTGAGAGTACAACAGAAGATTTCACGAAGCTTGATGCCTCACAAGGATTTTGGCAGATATGTCTAGACGAGGACAGCACAAATTACTGTACCTTCAACACTCCATTTGGGAGATATTCTTTTCTTAGACTGCCATTTGGAATTGTTTCTGCTTCCGAAATCTTCCACAGAGCGATGGAAAACATCATTGAAGGACTTGAAGGAGTTAGAGTATATGTTGATAACATCATCATATGGGGATCTTCGCTTCAAGAGCACAACAGCAGATTGACCAGAGTGCTGTAGAAAATCAGATTGAGTGGACTGAAACTAAACAAAAACAAATGTCAGTTTGGTATGCAAGAACTTGTATTTCTTGGGGACAAATTGTCAAGTCAAGGGATACAGCCAGACGGTGAGAAGATCAGTGCCATTCTAAAAATGGAAAGTCCCACAGACAGGAAAGGAGTACAGCGCATCATGGGTATGGTGAATTATGTAGGAAAGTTCATTCCGAATCTTTCTGCAAAAACGTCATGCCTACGAGAACTCCTACAAAAGACAACAGACTTTGAATGGACAGACAAACATGAGACTGAATGGCAACAGCTGAAAATAGCATTACCTCTGCACCCGTATTGCAATTCTTTGATCCAACAAAGAAAACCAAAGTGTCCACAGATGCCTCCAAGAATGGTCTTGGTGCAGTTTTATTGCAAGCTGATGATGAGATCTGGAAGCCAGTAGCATATGCAAGCAGATCCATGACTGATTCTGAGTGTCGATATGCACAAATTGAGAAAGAGTGTTTGGGATTAGTTTTCGGCCTGGAATAACTATATGGCCTTCCCACCTTTATTGCAGAAACTGATCATTGTCCATTAATTGCAATAATAAAAAAGAATCTGAATGAAATGACACCAAGGATTCAAAGACTGATGATGAAATTGCAGAGGTATGATTTCAATTTGGTGTATACACCTGGCAAATACTTAGTGCTGGCAGATACCCTCTCACGAGCACCCACAAGAGATAGTGAGAGCACAACAGAAGGAGATGTTGAGATTCATGTGAATATGGTGCGCACTGCGTTTCCAGTGTCAGATGCAAAGTCAAAGCAAATAGCTGAAGAAACCAAAAAAGATGCTGAGTTGCAAGCTGTCATTGACAACATGTATACTGGATGGCCGACGAGTGCATCTCCAAGATTCCATGACATCAGAGGTGATCTATGTGTGGTGGATGGAATTCTTCTGAAACAAAACAGAATCGTCATTCCGCAAAGCTTGAGACAAGACATACTACAGAGAATTCACGAAGGTCATCTCGGTGTAGAAAAATGTAAGAGGAGAGCGAGAGAGATGGTCTTTTGGCCTGGAATAAACAAAGACATCGAAAAGATGGTGAGACAGTGTGACACATGTCAAAAATTCAGAAAAAAGCAAACTAAGGAGCCAATGATAATACCGGACTTACCAACATCACCCTGGGAGAAGGTGGGAATGGATCTCTTCCATCTGAAAGGCAACAACTATCTAGTGGTGATTGATTACTACTCAAATTACCCTGAACTGGCCTTACTCTCGGATATGTCTACAAAGTGTGTAATGACACATTCAAAATCAATTTTTGCAAGACATGGTAATCCACAGACTGTCATCAGTGACAATGGCCCATGCTTCAGCAGCAAGGAGTGGCAAGAGTTTTCAGTGCAATATGACTTCAAGCATGTCACTTCAAGTCCAGAACATGCTCAGTCAAATGGCAAAGCTGAGAAAGGAGTTCACATTCTCAAGCAACTTTTGAAAAAGGCTGCTGACAGTAAATCTGATCCTTACCTTGCTCTGCTCAATTACAGAACCTCTCCGTTAGAGTGTGGCATGGAGTGTGGCACGGAAACTTCGCACTACACTACCCTCTTGTTCAAAACAAAAAGCAAATGTGAAAATAAAGCAGAAACTCAAGCAATTGAAGTATAGACAAAAGTTCTACTATGACAGGGCTGCAAAGCATCTACAGCCATTGGTGAGGGATGATGTTGTCAGAAACAAAAGTGACGAGAACTAGAGCAAGAAGGCCACTGTTATGCAAGAAGTAGCTCCAAGATCTTATACTGTGAAAACAGATGACGGACAAATCTTCAGACGGAACAGACGTGATCTTTTAAAGACTGGAAAAGAAGTGAAAGACCTGAATCAATGCAATGTGAAGTCTGAATCAACTGCATTGTACACAACAAATGACTGCAACACTGATACGAACATAGACACACAAACATCAAACAGCCATACATTCACACTTAGAAGATCCACAAGACCCGTTAAAAAACCTGATAGATTAAATCTGTAAGAAACTGCTGAAAATGTAATAATGAGAAAATTTTCATGTTTGTAGTTCATCATTTGCATTAACTGTGCATATAAAATGTGCAAAAATAAACATTGAGTTAAAATGTTATACTGAGTGCAACTTAAGATGTGTTACAAAGAATACTAAGGATACTTGTTTATGTTTCTTTGAAGAAAGGGGGATGTGATGATATCAATTGATTGTGCCTGTTACTCTAGGAAGCCACTAGATGGCACTGTGTTAAGTGTTATGTGTTGGATACATGGCAATTAAGAAAGAAGAAAAACAAACTTGGGTTGTGTTGTTAAGATGAATAAAGACAGACATGTTAAGACTGCACTGAGAGACATTTTATTTAAGGACTGAACAAAACACCGCTTACTTGGTTTCTGGGGGCCTGGATAGCGCTCACGAGGACCATCAAACTCGGCTATGCGATTCAGTTCACCCGGTGTCCTCCCAAGTTCAGGGGCATTCGGTTCACCTCTGTGCTGAACAAGGATGCTCCCGTCTTGCAAGCAAAAATTGTAGTCCTACTGGCGAAGGACGCGATAGAGCCGGTCCCTCCAGCCGATATGAAGACGGGGTTTTACAGCCCTTACTTCATTGTACCCAAGAAAGGCAGTTCGTAGCGTTCGACCTGAAGGATGCGTACTTTCATGTCTCGATTCTCCCTCGACACAGGCCATTTCTCTGCTTCACGTTCAAGGGGCGAGCACATCAGTACAAGGTCCTCCCCTTCGGGCTGTCCCTGTCGCCTCGTGTCTTCACCAAGGTCGTGGAGGCAGCCCTCGTCCCGTTGAGGGAAAGATGCATTCGCATTCTCAACTACCTCGACAACTGGCTCATACTGGCCCAGTCTCGAGCGCAGTTGTGCGAACACGGTGTTGAACTGCTTGAATACATTCAAGAGCAGGATGGCGGTCCCACTGAAACAGCTTCAGAGGCTCTTGGGGCATATGGCATCCGCTGCCACGGTCACGCCGTTCGGATTGCTTCATATGAGACCGCTTCAGTGTTGGCTTGACCGAGTCCCGAGATGGGCATGGCAACGCGGCACTCACCGGGTCTCAGTCACCCTGTCCTGCTGCCAGACTTTCAGCCCGTGGTCGGACCTTGCCTTTCTTCAGGCGGGAGTTCCCTAGTGCAAGTTTCTAGGCATGTTGTTGTCTCAACAGATGCCTCTACCATAGGCTGGGTGGCCATGTGCAACGGGCATGCAGTATCGGGCGCCTGGACAGGGCCTCGACTGCAGTGGCATATCAATTGCCTCGAGTTGCTAGCAGTATGGCTTGCTCTGCACCGCTTCAAATCGCTGCTACATGACAAGCACGCACTGGTCCGAACGGACAATACTGCGACCGTTGCACGTCAACAGGGCTTCCAGGTTCAACCACCAGGGCTGTCTACACTCCCGTCGCATGTCACAACTCGCCCGCCATTTCCTCCTTTGGAGTCAGAAGCATCTGAGGTGTTTGCCTCTCCGGACACGTCCCACTGCCAGCTGTTCTACTCCCTGTCTGAGGGGACCCTCGGCACGGATGCGCTGGCACACAGCTGGCCTCAGGGCCTACGCAAGTATGTGTTTCCCCCAGTGAGCCAGTGAGCCTTCTCGCACAGACACTGTGCAAGATCAGGGAGGACGGGGAGCAGGTCCTCTTAGTAGCCCCATACTGGCCCAGTCAGACTTGGTTCCCAGAACTGATGCTCCTCGTGACAGCCCCTCCTTGGCGTTTTTCTCTGAGGAAGGATCTCCTTTCTCAGACAGGGGGCACTCTCTGGCACCCGCGCCCAGACCTGTGGAATCACCACGCGGTCTCTGGACGGGACGCGAAGGTCCTAGGTGGTCTACCCCCAGTGGGAGTAAACACCATCACTTCAGCTAGAGCGCCCTCTACAAGACAAGCTTACTCGCTGAAGTGGAATCTGTTCGTTGATTGGTGTTCTTCCCGGCGGGAAGACCCCCGTAGATGCCCGATCGCAGTTGTGCTCTCCTTTCTGCAAGAAGATTTGGAGCGAAGGCTGTCTCCCTCCACCCTCAAAGTGTATGTCGCCGCTATTGTCGCGCATCACGATGCAGTGAACGGCAAGTCCATGGGGAAGCACGACCTGGTCACGATCCGGTGGTGAACTTGCAAGCACTGCCCCGGGAGGAGGCAGACCCAGCCATTGCTCTGCTCTGTCCCGTTCGTGCTTTGCGCATTTACGTGGACTGCACACAGAGCTTCAGGACCTTAGACCAGCTCTTTGTCTGCTTTGGAGGACAGCAGAAGGGAAAGGCTGTCTCCAAACAAAGACTTGCCCACTGGATAGTGGAGGCTATAGTCTTAGCATACCAGGCCCAATGTTTACCGTGCCCCATTGGAGTGAGAGCACACTCTACGAAAGGCGTGGCATCTTCTTGGGCACTGGTGCGGGGCACCTCGATAGCAGACATCTGTAGAGCTGCCGACTGGGTGACACCTAACACGTTTGTGAGATTCTATCATCTCCGTGTAGAGCCTGTGTCCTCTCGTGTACTTGCCTCAGATGGTCAGAGACATCGGACCCGCTCGGTGTCGATCAACGGTTGCCACACCATTCCCCTCTACGAACCGGATACGTGCGCTTAAGTTCTTCTCAGTTCAGTTTCCCATTTGGTGAACCCTGTTGAAGTTCCTCCCGCACCCTCGGCAGTCAGGCGTAGCGGAGCACCAGATGCCAGGTCCAGCACTCGTGTGTATGCCCAAGGTCAGCCCTTGTGCTGGGCTAGGTGCCTGTGTGTAGTGATTCCCCCTTCGGGTGATCCCACATGTGTATTCTTCCACGGTACGGCTCCCCTCTCAGTGAGCCCGTGTCTTTCCCTGGCAGAGATTCCCTGCCGTCTCTGCTGTGTATTGATCGCTTTCATAGGGATCCCAATTCGTCATTCACTTCTGGATGTGACCAGGTGGATGCTGCACACTGGTGGTGGTTGAGGAGATTCCCCCTTCTATGTAAAGCACTTTGAGTGCCCAGAAAAGCGCTATATAAATGTAAGGAATTATTACTTTTTTTTTGCTGACGTAACGTGACTGCCTGAAAGGGAATGTCTCGGTTACGTATGTAACTCTAGTTCCCTGAAGGAGGGAACGGAGACGTTACGTCCCGTCGCCACAGTTGCTGTACCACCGCTGTACGGCCGAGGCACACCATCTCAGTGAAAAACTGAATGTGCGACTGCACTCGCTCTCCTTATATAACCGCGCTGCAGGGCGGGGTGCGCGACGCAAAGCTCGCACTCCAACACTTATTGGCTTGTTTTGTTAACACTTGAAGGTGATTGGACTCTCTAGCGAGATCCCAATTCGTCAGTCACTGCTGACGTAACGTCTCCATTCCCTCCTTCAGGGAACGAGGGTTACACAAGTAACCTAGACGTTTTTTGTGCCTGTCTCTTTAAATGCAAATGAGCTGCTGATCCCCGCCCCCCAGTCAATCTACTCCACAGCCAATCACGGGCCCCCTCCTTGCTCGGGCCCCGGGGCTTCAGCCCCGCCTAGCCCAATGGTTAAAACGGCCCTGCATACAGTGCATGCAAGATATAATAACAACTGTAAACTAAATGTTTTATATACATTTAAAATATATTTCTAATTTAAAGTTGACATTTATTAACCATACCATGCAACTGTGCCATTTCTTCATTCCAAAGAACTTTTGTTTAGTCTTTTATTTCATTTAAAATTAAATATACATTAACTACATTATTGGAAATGAAATATTATTGTAATATTTTCTTTACATATAATTGATACAGCAAGACAGTATTCAAAAGGGCAGTAAATATAAGGTTATATAAAAGTCAAAATTCCAATTATACAAATATGTGTGTTATCTTTATAAAAGTGTTTCTATATGTTCGAACATATAGTTTAAAAAATTGTTCAAAAATATACCCAGGCAAAATAAAAAGTGTGCACTTCCATAATGTACTTAAAGTGCTCTATTTTCATGCACTAATTTTGTACTTAATATACTATAAATTATTATTTAGTACTACTTAAGATAATCTTAAAAACATCTAAGTGTACTCAAATGTGCTATTTTGGGACACCATGAATATGAATTAAAATGTGCTTTTAACACTTTCTCTGGATTAAAAAAAAATATTTAGTCACCACTTGTAGTACATTTGAACCAATCTTTCATACACTAGGGTTCAAGTGTACTACATTACCTTAAGAAATACTAACAAATATTTTTAGTATATTAAGTACAAAATTCGTGTGTCAAAATAGAGTAATTTAAGTACATTATTGAAGTGCATTTTTTTCTACTGGGTAACATTAGGATAATTTTTGTGAATTTTATCCTCCAAACTAAAATTTCAATATCACTGTATTTTTTGTGTTTCGCCACATTAGCATATATTCAGACAAGAGTCAACTATAGAGACCAGCATCTCAGCAATGTGAGGATCCTCAAGATTGTTAAGACACCAAAAAATTATAGCCGTCAGGATAAACATGTGTTTCAGATCAGGTCATGATTTTTTTTTTACGATGATAATTTGCTGCAGCCTCAAACACGTGATGGCACTCTTGTGTATTGGTATTTTCTGATTACACCAAATAAGATTAAGAACAGTATGTCCATTCATTCTGCTACATAATTCAATTTTTAACTTAAAGTCTGATTGGAGTGGCTTCAGTTGGGTGACTCCTCCTTCACTTAGAAAATAAGACCGAGCCTGACCAGAGTACTGCGCAAACGTCCTGGGAGTGCCATCATCATCCGAAGATACCAACATGAAACCTCAGAGTATACTTGTCTTGCTTGTGCTTGTCGTATTAGCATTGCACTGTAAGTTTTGGGTGTTTTGCATTTAGTGATAGAAGTGTTTAAATTGACTAACTTTTTATTTAAGGCATAAGTGCTTGTGTAAACCTAAAACTGGGAAATCTTGAACAGCAAATCTCATGGATAAAATCATGGATACATGGCTCCAAATCACTTTTGGCTCATTTTACTGTATCTTTCAGTGCTAAAGCATTTAATTTCTGTCTAAGGCAAAGAGAATGAGGCTGCGTCATTTCCCTGGAGCTGTGCAAGTCTCAGTGGAGTTTGCAGACAAGGAGTGTGTCTGCCTTCTGAGCTTTACTTTGGACCCTTAGGCTGTGGCAAGGGATTCTTGTAAGTTCTGGTATATGCCTAATATCATAGCAATAATCTGTCATATCAGTTATGAACTATATTAAAATATACTTCTATTTTTCCTCTTTTTTCCAGGTGCTGTGTATCACATTTTCTTTGAGAACTGGAAATGATGTTCCTCAAAATTCCACTATGTGAATCCAGCCTTACCTATGATAATTCTCTGCTTTAACTCATCACATGACTGCATGTTTGATTTGGGATCATATACATGGAGATGCCTTAAGGATTAACATATTTTAAATGGTCTTGTATATAACACTGATTGTCATCTAATGGCATCTGATGATCAAGAATTTCAAACATTCATGTTAAGGCGAACCATACAGTTTATTACATGGAATAGTTGCCTTTAGGTCTTCTGATGAACTGTTATTTTGTCTGAATATATAAAACAGCACTGATACAATAATAAAACTAATAGGCTATTGTTTACCTCTCTGTCAATTTGTGATTCCAAGGCTTTTTAAAACCTGTTCTCGAAGACAATGAATTTGTAATATGACCTAGGAGGAGAATTTTTTTTATAAAATAATCAGTTCTGTGGTTGTCAACTATCAGCTGAAACCAAAAGTGGGCAATCCATACTTAAGTGACTTGCACAGCGCAAACAGGTTATTCATTTGAACAGCTATTGTTGCTACAATAAAAATGTTACTTGGCACCACTGTAAAATAAAACAAATAAAAAAATAAAACAAAATAAAATACTTACCAAATCTGAACGCTTGTTGCATTGTTTTAGCTACGGCAGTAACAAAGCTGTTAGCAGGGATGGGCAGTATTTGAAATACATGTATTTGAAATACAAAATGCTATTTTGTTTTTAAATACCTTTTTGCATTTAAATACATTTAATCTTAGTATTTTTGTATTTTCAAAATACACAAGGTACTTTGCCAATCAACCTCCTTATTAGACTGCTGGGCTGCGTTCAGCCCCGACAAAAACGGTGCAAAACGTTTTTTTTAAACGAAAACGGTGGTGCG
The DNA here is from genome assembly GCF_001515625.1 of Sinocyclocheilus rhinocerous. NCBI lineage: Eukaryota > Metazoa > Chordata > Actinopteri > Cypriniformes > Cyprinidae > Sinocyclocheilus > Sinocyclocheilus rhinocerous. The sequence continues at coordinate 1,614,161 of NW_015645543.1, forward strand.
TTGAACACCCTGTTCTGATGACGCAAGAGTTGCAGCTATGGCAGCTGAGAAGGCCATTCTTTTACAAAAATACTAAACTTAAATGTATTTAAATACAAAATAGTATTTTGTATTTAAAATGCATGTATTTGAAATACTGCCCATCCCTGGCTGTTAGTAAGTTACAGATATTTCAAGTTATTTATAGGAATGATGAAGGTATCATGCTTACCATGGTCATTTTTCTGAAGGGTTACAAGAGCTCGTGGAATAAAAAGAACATATAAGAATCTGCAAGCAACTGAAATAACCTGCAAACCTACTACCAGTCCATGATAAAATACAGGTGGCGTAAGCATGATAAAAAGCGTATACACGTTTGTATTGTGCAGTGTGTCTCTGCTATTCGACGCTCCAACCCACGTGACCGGAAGTAAATACGGTTCAGCAGCAATTCCCGCGTTCGGCGACTTTTGTCTTTCAATCACTAGCGTAAACTTGAAGTAGCAGCCAGTCGTTCCGGATATGGATGACCTGTATTTAGACAATATTGACGAATTTGTCAATGATCAAAATAAGATCGTAAGTCGTTTTTTATAATGATATCGTTCTTGTCATCGTAAATGTGAAATGTTGGTTGATATACCAAAATGCTTTCAAGTGGCTGCATGCTTGTTTACTTGATTGTTCAGGGCTGGGGACCACGAGAAATATCGGTACCGAATGATTTTCATGCCGTTCTTTATTTTTGGTTATTTTTAGTGAAGCAACCACATGCGCGATCCCATGTTGCATCTTAACTTAATCAAATCCGACTCTAAGCGAACAAAAAAAAATTGTACTATACTTAATGCTAGTAAGAAATCAGTTTAGTTACTGACAGACTGTTAACGTGTAGTTAAATATACACATTACGAGTTTTATAGTAATCAAATGCCATTATTCAGTCTATACAGACTAAGCATGAGAATAGTTATTTGCTGCATTATCAACTATTCAGCATTTATATTTTGATTTTTGCAGGTCACCTACAAATGGCTCAGTTTAACTCTTGGAGTCCACGTCAACATAGCAAAACAGTAAGTCCTGTCCTTTTTTATGACACTTTTAAGGTATTCAAGCATCTGATGATCTGTTGGAATCACTAATGTTCATGTAACATTTTTGCAGAATGTTGTATCATTACCTGCAGCAGAAACGTAATGAAAGTTCAGGCACTCCCCTTCATGCCACCTACCTAGTATCTGGGAAGTGTGTTGAGAATGGTAGTACGGTAAGAGTTGAGATCTGATAATTGCTTAACCTTTGTGAAATTAATGTTTCCCAAATAATTATTATTTTAAGATCTGCAGTTGAATGTTTTCCATTGCTTTTAGTGCCACAAAGTGTCAGTAGTACGTGAGGACAAGCTTGATGGTAAGATTACCATATTTATATCTGTAAATTACAACAAAAAGCATTAATAATAGGCAAAAATGCATTAATCCTGGGCTAAAAAATGTTAGGCTTCTCTAATCTCACATAGGTGATCTTATATTTATATTTGTAATCTTTATAATTTAAAATATATGAATAAAATATATATATTTTTTAATTTATTCTGTGTTGTATTATCATTGTGTTGGCATCATTTTAATTTCGATTTAATTTAATTTATATATATATGTATTAATTTAAAATATAAATTAATTAATATAAATAAACAGTGTATTTTAATATTTAATTTTATTATATAAAAGCAGGAAATATAGGAAGAAAAAAACATTTATATAATATTTCATGTGATTTTCATTTTTAAATATTCAGTAGAGGAATTTTTTTTTGACAGCTGTTAAAGCAAAGATGGACATGACCATCAGTGTGCATGTGTACAGTGTGCAGAGAGCCGAGCTGAAGGATAGTTCACCACTTTACAATACAGATTATGATACTGTTAAGGAGAACCTAAAAAACTGCAACAAGTAAGTGATGCTCATATAACCTGTAATGTCACGTGCATGCATCATATGCTAAAGTTGTGCCACATCCAATATCTCTGGTCTTTCCTCAGGTACAGCGCTATACGTTGTGCTGCGGCGGTCTCTTTGTCATCTGCGGAACTGCAAAGAGCTCAAGAGATGGCTTTGGTCCCTCCAGTGGAGAAGGAAATCAGTAAACCTGGCTTGAATGAAAACACTTCAGCTACCTCCAAACCCAGTGCTAAGCAGCCCGCAGGCATCATGGGAATGTTTGCAAGCAAAAATGCTTCTAAGAGCCAAGAATCCAGCAAGGAAGTGAAAACAGAGCAGAAAGAAGATTCTTCTCTGGTAAGAGTGTAACTCTATAGTTTAATGTTGATGGAACACAAGACTGTGTGAGAAATTTATAATGGTTTCCTATGTTGTAGGTTGAAACATCAAAAAGCAAAACAGCCTCCAAAGCGAACCCGATGAGTAACTTCTTTGGGAAGTCTGCCCAAAGTGAGTGTTTTTCTTTCTTGTCTGCCAAAAAAAAAAAAAAAATGCAAGAAACAATGCGTAACACAGTAAACCAAACAAAACATTTTCCTCTGAAATTTAGAAAAGGCTGATGAAAAACCTAACAAAAGCATTAAAGAAGAGATGGACGGCAGCTCAACAGCATTGGCTACTGCAAGTATGAAACAGTCACAGACATCTCCCAAATCTGAGATTGACATTAAAGAGGAACAATCCAAAGTGTCCAATGCTTTGAAGGTTGAATCAAAAGACACTCGAAAGTAAGGTTTACTTTTTTTTTTTTATTTATACTTTTATATATATACTCATCTCATAAATGTGAACTAAAAGCTACATATGCTTCCTCCAAGTAAAACAAAGCGCCCTGAGGTTGTGGACTGTGACGATGAGAAAATGGAGAGCCAGCAGAAGAAGAGACGGCGGATAAAGAAGCCCCAGCCAGACAGCAGTGATGATGAAGGTAGGAAAGAGATAGGGGGAGAAAACAGAGTGGGGTGGGGGGAGGCTCACGTCATGCTTGGCAGATTTGAATCAGTCCAGATGAGGCACTCTGTGACCCAAAATGAAGAAAAACAAAGAAATACGTTCCCCCTCTGGGCAGAGTGCTGAATAAAATATAAAAATTGCTCTGACAAACAAAAGCTAATTAATAACATTCATTGTTTCTTCCCTTATTCTCTCTCTCTCTTTCTTCCGTCTGTCTGTATATACAGTGGGTACGGAAAGTATTCAGACCCCCTTAAATTTTTCACTCTTTGTTTGGCTGCAATATAACAAAGAGTGTAAAATTTAAGGGGGTCTGAATACTTTCCGTACCCACTGTATATACTGTATATATATATATATATATATACACATAGACTTTTATACTTGACATATGTCTCTTCTTCCCTCTTCCAGTTGTGCCAGATTCTCCACCCGTGCCTAATGTACACACTCCCAGCCCTAAAAAACAAGTGACGAGAGAGCCTGTTTCACACCAAGAAGTAAGCATTACCAACATCAATAATTACTAACTTTTTTAGAAGCAATTTCCAAACACTCCTACAGGAAGTCCCACCTCAAACTCGACATGCCAAAATGCCAGGTCAGTCAAACCAGTAGGGTCAAGGTTAACATGGGCAGTTAGCTACTGCCGATAGATGGCGTAAGAGAACTCATTCATGACCATTCAAAAGTAGTCATCTATTCATACAAAATGCTTTTCTTTCTTTCTTTTTTTGCAAAGAAAAACACTGTGTGCTATTCTCTTGTGACTAACAGATATCAATATACAAGTCATTAATTTACACAAATATCTTATTTGTATTTTCCATACAGTAAAATTGTCATTGATTATGTTCTTGGCTCGTTCAGGAGAGTTCAGAGGTGAAGAGGAGGAAAAGAAGGCGTGTTTTGAAGTCTAACACATTTGTTGATGAAGACGGTGCCTTTGGTAAGTATGTTGTCAGTTGGCATTTTCCATAGTTTTGATTAATGTTCCACAAATTTTTGGATGGCTGATACCAATATCTTAAGAGAGCAGAATGGCCGATATAAAGCTCATATATGGTTTTAAACTTTACTAACAATTAACAATTGCTGCCAATGACATTTATATTTATTTGACATATTTTGTCAATTAAAATAATAAAAAAAACAATATAAACAAGCATTCTTAGTGCTTTGAAAATAAAAGTCTAGTCAATGTCAAAATAAATGCTGGTCGAACATAATGTTTTGGCAGTTGCTGAAAAAATGGCAAATATCAATTGATATTGATCTGCTCCACGTACATGAACCATCAAATGCATCATAATCTGTTATATAAAGGATAATGATTTTAAAAATGCATCGTATTTAACAATTGGTTTCAATGCAAATATTGTTTTATTAACAGAATTTGTGGCACTTATGTCAGTTGCCACATACATTTGTTTCTGCTCATCTGTTTTATTCTTTTGTAGTTACAATAAAGGATTTACAGTAGAAGTACACAGGGCCAGTAAATAAATATGACGATGCACAGTGTTTTAAAAGTTAGGTAATTTAAAAAAGGTAATTCACATTATGCTTACCCTTTGTTTCCAGTTTAACCTGAAAAATTTCTTTTAAACAGGGTGTATAACATTGACTGAACTCTCTCCTTACTTTTACAAGCACATCATTTATAAGCACTGACAGAAACACTTAAACCATTGAGTAAATCATAAGTTATTTGACAGAAATACAGACGGCTGGCAAACAATTTTTGCTAAAACTGTTTATTTCAGATTATTTTTGACTTTATGTGGAGGAAATCTTCGTGTTTGAAGACCAAAAGCACAAATGTGTGTTTGATTCCTATAACTTTGCGCCACTGGTATTATTTTTGTACTTAGCACAGTGTCTAATATTACACATTCCTTAATGCCAGTTGTCTGTTCAGCACAAAAACTCTTTGAAGTGGATTTTTTTATTGTATGGTAACCAAATTCATATGTGCTTTTTTTTTTCTTTTCTTTATTTGTTTGTTATTATACATGATTGACCAGACCAAGATTTATAGCGTAGCCAGGAATGTGTATTGTTCTAAAACCTAGAGTGTTGTCTACAGAGGCAGTAATTTAAGACATAATAATAATAATAATAAGCACAATGTGAAGGCTGTTAATATTAATTACGCTGCCTGAGGAACTTTCTTTTGGCCAAAAAGAATGGCAACTTTGCGAAATCACTGTGACAAGTAAATCCCCGTGCGTATATACAGACCCCAAACCAGACACTTATATTCACCACATGTGTCTTGACAATGAATAACCAATGTTTCTGTTTTCCTAGTGACCGAGAAGGGTTATGTGAGCGAGTCTTACTCTGAGAGTGAAGAGGAACCTGAACCCAACAGTCAAGCCAAAGACTCGAGCTCACTCAAGCAGTCATTTGGAAAAAGAAAGGAAGAGAAAAAAGAAAAGAGTCAGAAGAAGACCTCTACTGCTAACAAACCTACAAAACAGCCATCCATCATGGGATTTTTCAAGAAGAAATAACTTTTAATTCTTTCATGGAATTTAAAGGAATAGTTCACCTGGAAGCGAAAACACGAGGATGAAGAAATAATGCCTTCATGTTTTTTTGGGTGAAATATCCCTTTAAGCACTTAATTTTCAGCAGTGACATTCCCATGAACCACATCTGATGCTGTAAGGAGGAAATCAATCTTCATTGTCGCTGTCACTCTTCAGACATTGAAACAGGAGATTTCTGCTTCTACATGAACAACACTTATCCATTCAACTTCACTTGCTGGATTTCAGTTCTGGGCCTGATAGGATTGTCTGTTGTAGTATGTAAATGTATGATCCTGCTGATCGAGCAGATTTCTTTACTATAAGCCAACCTGCACATGGCCAACCACCAATAATTCCCATACTGCCAGGTTTGTGGAGTCTGTCTATTTTTAGTATGTTTCTAGATAATAAATCAAAAGATAAAATAATTTTTCTTTTTGTTTGCATTAATATTCTTGTAAAAGAAATACCAATTGGTTTAGACAGAAATTTCTCTGACATTCATTAGTTAAGTCCATTATTACTCTGCTCAGTGGTCAAGATAATGTTTTTCTCTTGCTGTCTTGTTTGGTTCCGATGAGTCAAGTTGTTTTCTCCGAGCTTCATATTTCTATATGACATCAGTTTCTGGCTCCATAGTTGTGTTGATCTTGGACATTTCCATTTATCAAAACTAAACTTACTGTGTGGAAAGGCATGCCTCTGGAAATGCACATCAAAATCAGTCCAAGCTCTTCTGATCCAGTGCCACAGATGTGAAATTGAGCGTTTTGTGCCAAGACATCATTCCCCATAAACTCACTTTTTTCCCTGAGGAAAGGCTCCTAACTTAGGCCTGAGTTAGTATGTGCGATTGAATTCAAGAACAGAGTGTTCTTTATATTGTTGTAAAACATTTGTATTGTGCTTTCAAACCTGGGGTCCAGGTAAGTGAGAATTTCTGATTGCTTTGTATATTGAATAATCACAATTTTTCCTCTTTGTGATCATTTGATATGTAAAAAAAAAAAAACACTTGACACCAATTACCTTATCCAGCTGCATTCTGTGAAGAAAAACAATTTGGTTTTGTTTGTTTTGTGCAGTTAGGTGTTTGCTCGTTCCCTTAGCTCACCCTTGCAGGCCTCTCGCTGGGCAGTCAGATGTAGACTGGGGTGAGGCGCCTGTACTGGATACCTTATCAAACAGCCGTTTAAAATTTTGGGTGCCTCATTGTCTGAGAAAATCCTTTGCTCGATTGCATAGCTGTCGTTGGAAAAATGCGGCAATGGTTTTGGCTCGCCGACGCTTCGGGAGAGTGCGGTTAACTGTTTCCTGGTTTACCTTCAGTCTTCAAAGGTGCACTTGTTCAGCTACCTATTTGGATCCTTTTGGTTTCCATATAAACCACTAATGCACAACAATAATGGAACAATGAAAAAAAAAAAACCTATATTAAATTGAAATAGTGCAATTTGCAGCCCGATTGCTAGTGAAGAATACTGGCTGCATTTTTAGATATTTATGTCATGATTTACTCATCCTCTGTTGAGGTAGGATATTACACAATGCTATTAAAAATTATGTGAAGGGGAAAAAACGAGGTATGGAAGCCCAAATTGAAAAGGTAACTGGGACTTTTTATCTCACAATTCTGGCTCCTTTCTCGCAATTCTGAGAACTGAATTATTTTTCAGAATTGTGAGATATAAATTCAAAATGGCGAGATATAAACTCTCAATTCTAAGAAGTCAGAATTTTAAAATCGCAACTGCAAGAAAAACTGTCCGAATTCTAAGCTTATATCACACAATTCAGATTTTTTTCTCTGAATTCTGTGTATATGTCGCTATTCTGTTTACCTCGCAATTCTGAGAAACAAAGTCCAAATTGTGAGATTTTTTTATTCCACAGATGAATCAAGCTTCTATAATAAGGTTTATTTTCCATTAAAGAAAAATAAATGTGGCAAGAGTCATCATTTACCACATCCATTTGTGTAACACTTAAAGGGGTCATATGATGTTGCTAAAAAGAACATTATTTTGTGTATTTGGTGTAATGCAATGTGTTTATGCTGTTTAAGGTTAAAAAAAAACATTATTTTCCACATAATGTACATTATT
>NW_015645543.1:1622742-1623338 GCF_001515625.1 Sinocyclocheilus rhinocerous
TCAGCGTGTCCTGGTCCAGAGGTAGTCGAGGACGCATTGTGATCGGATCTCAGTGTAAAGTAAATGCAATCTAGCCATCGTGTCTGCATTCGCAGGTCAACATGACGCAAAACCCCGCCCTCTCTCTACCGAACTGTCAGAAGACTTATTTAAATATTGAGTGGGAAAGAGAGGTCCGATCGGTTATCCAGATAGAGAAGTCACTTGATGTTGCCAAGTGTAAATGCACCGTGTCCTGATTGACTGATGAGCCGATCGCATGTTAATGCCAAGTGTAAACGCAGCCATTGTTTATACACTTAAAGGGGTCATATGATGTTGCTAAAAAGAACATTATTTTGTGTATTTGGTGTAATGCAATGTGTTTATGCTGTTTAAGGTTAAAAAAAAACATTATTTTCCACATAATGTACATTATTGTTTCTCCGCTATGCCCCGCCTTTCTGAAGCGCGTCGATTTTTACAAAGCTCATCGTTGAAAAGCGAGGTATACACTGATTGGCCAGCTATCCAGTGCTATCCATTGATTGGCTGAATACCTTAAGCTTGTGACGGAAATGTTACGCCCCTTACCATACTGTGTTTCCGTGTCCCGG
>NW_015645543.1:1623448-1647644 GCF_001515625.1 Sinocyclocheilus rhinocerous
GTACTTACAGTCTGTGAGTCAGAAGCGCCAGACTGTCCTTGCAAAGTTGGAACTGCCCCACTTTATAGAAACAGCCTGAGTACAAACGCATTGTAGGCTACTCCGCATGTTCAGGAAACAGTCCTCCACAAAATGTGCTGCACACATCTGAATATTTGGGTTGAACGGTTCTGGAACAGTGTTGTAAATACAACTTAACCACTGATTTCTAGTTGTGTCCTCTTTTGGAAGGCCAAACAAAGTAGTTTCGCTTTCACAACGAAACACACAGTGGCTTGAGTGAGCGGAGGCCGGCAGGCTTGCCGCAACCACATGTGACGACCCCGGGCTAGACTCCGCTTCGTCCAAACAGCGCCTTCACGACATGGCGGCGGCGGCAACAATACTACAGCGAGAATAAAAGTTACGCCTTCTTTCTTTGCGTGAAAATTTGGGCGGTTATGCAAATCTTCCCACACAGTGATGTAGACATGTGGGGGCATGTTTAAACGAGGCGTTTTAGGAGGGCGTGGACAAGTCTTAAATTTTATAAAGAATATCTCTTTGGATTTGAGACTTTAGTCTTTGCAACTTTACAGATCTTCTTTATGCACCAAGAGCTTGTAACACTCCAAAGAGAAAGGAAAAATTTAAATCACATCATATGACCCCTTTAAGCTCTTCTCTTCCACCTATCTTGTTCTGTCCATCCATGCGATTTAACACTTTTGGCCACCGTACGATTTCAATTAGATTGCTCTTGCATAGCCGCTCAGAAGTGGAATGCATTTTTCAGCCCAGGTGGAATAAATCAATAGGCCTTTTCAAAATATATCAAGTGAACCCACATTATTAAATTCAAACTGGCCTTGGGCACTCTGCAGAGCCATTAAATATTGTTTGAGTGCTTCATATTTTGCTCCACTGTCTTTTCTGCTCATGTAAAAATACATATCTGACAAAATCAGAAGGGCTTTTGTAGGTTCAGCCTACAAGATTTTTCTATCCTGTGATTCCTAACTCACACATGTGACAAACACTATCCACTCATTACTGAATATTCACATTTTAATTAGTTGCATATTTACCCATGTGACTCCTCCCGCTTCCCTTTTGTACATGGACCCTGTTTGTGGTTGAAATAACCTATTAAGCAAGTACTTGAACTCAAGATCTTAAGTTCCTTTTGAAATTTTTACAGACCCTCATAAAAGTTCATTAAGTGTAAAACAATTAATACGGAGAATCTGCATCTCTGAAGAAGCCTTTTAAGTCCGGGCAGAGCTCACAGGCATGAGAGAGTCTTGCTTTGTAGATCAACGCCAACAAAATACATCAAACAGCAATAACTCAAACTTTGAGCAGTGATTTATTTTTCTAATCCCCCTCACTGTTCTCATGCAGAGCTCTTAAAGAATAAATCATTGTGTATTAATTGAAAGCAGATTTTTACACATGCTCGTCTGACGGGATGATATAACTGCATTTGGCTGAAGGACCACTGTTCTTTGTCAAAACAGGAAAATATGCAGAACATGATTGGAAAAGGCAGAGCATGCATCACCTTTCTGGGATTTGATGTCTTTGGGGTTATTTTTAGGGTGTGGGGTGCCTCACATCTGGATTTGTCTTGTTGAAATCAAGCAAAAATTTTTATTTTTCTGATTCTGATTACCAAATATAGCCTGTGATCTCTTTACAAATGTCACATGTGCGAAACTTCGCATGAATACAAGCCCTGATTATCTCTAAAACATTTCACATCGTCATTCATCATTCTGTCATATTAGTTAACCGGCCATATGACACCCATCCATCATGGGTTGATGTGGCTTAATTACTGTTTTCCGTGGCAAATGCCATGTAGTCTGTTCTCAGTTAAATTAGTACTGTTTGGAAGTAAATTTTTGTTATATTCATAATACTGTAATTTTGGCAGAACTTTTAGCAGCATTTATTATCCTCAGTGAAGGGATAATCATAAAGGAATAGTTCACCCAAAAATGAAAATTCTGTCATCATGTATTCACTCATGGTTTTTTAAACCCATATGACTTCCTTTCTTCTGTCAAACACTAAAGCAGTTATTTATAGCAGGATCCAACAAGCTGCTCTTTTCCATACAATGAAAGTGAATGGTGACCACGAGCAAGAAAGATTTTCAAGGCATGAAACTCTTTTAGTGATTTCAGTCTGTTCCTCACACAAAATTAGCATATATTTAGTGCATTTTTATTATGGTTGATTTTTTTTTTAGAGCTTGACAGTTCCTGGTCCCCATACACTTTCATTGTATGGAACAGAGCAGCATGGACATTCTTCAAAAGATTTCCTTTCATATTCTACAAAAGAAAGAAAACATACATGTTTGGAATGACACAAGGGTGAGTAAATGATAATGATGACAGTCATTGATCAGTAATGGTGTCCTTACCATTTCCAGCAGGGATCAGGAAAGGCCAATTCTTGACTGGATTGTTCATGACAGGCTGTTCAGGGCTTGCTTAGCATGATTCAGATCATTGGCTGAAACGATCCAGGCCAACTCAAGTAAGCAGAGAGAGAAATGGGGTACAAAAAAAACTTCTGAAGTATTTGGATGGCACATTAATTCACAGGTTACATGAACACCTTAATCAGCTACGAAAGCTAACCAATCCATCAGAGTTAATTAGCTTAACTCAGTTTAGCTCCCTTTGAATCTTGTTTCAGTTGCTTAGAGACTGTGAATCTGCAGGCGCCATGCAGAGCAGCAGTTCAGAGGCAGAAACATTACATATTCACAGTGGTGGACAGTTTTTATATCAGCATAATTATACTTTATCAGAGTATTTTTATTTTGGGAAATTTTTACTTCACTACATTATGCTTTCTTCACCACATTTGATAAAACATATCATTCCATATTATTTTGAACAGCGGAAATCACCACACTCTCTAAAACAAGGGAGAAGATGGCGCCGACAGTGATGGCTGCCTCCGTGGCGTGCTCTGCAGTTGTTTTTATGTTTTTGTTAGTTTGTCCTGTCTTTAGTTATATCCCTGCAATCAGTTTCACCAGAGACGAATTGCTGGACATTCGGCAGTACACACCACCTGACAGACAGGCAGCAGCTAGTGAGGCTGGGAAAATACACATCCAGCACCCGTATAATCAGCACTGGAGCTCCTCAGGGTTGTGTTCTCTCCCCACTGCTCTTTTCCCTCTACACCAACGACTGCACCTCTAAAGACCCCTCTGTCAAGCTCCTAAAGTTTGCAGACGACACTACACTCATCGGCCTCATACAGGACGGTGACGAGTCTGAGTGGTTCAACCGTAATTTTATGAAGCTATACAAGAATACTTTTTGTGCACAACAAACAAAAATAATGACTTTATTCAACAATTCTTCTCCTCCAAGTGACCGTGTTCCGCCATTATGGAGAGTACCACGATGCATGCACGTGCTTTCCTCTGCACGTAAACAAGGCGCAACGCATGTTCTACGTCAGCAGCACCACGCTCATGCGTCGTTTACATGCAGAGAAAAGCACATGCATGCATCATGGTACTCTCCATAATGGCGGAACACGGTCACTTTCGACATGAAGGTGAGTAATTAATGACAGAATTTTCATTTTTGGGTGAACTATCCCTTTAAGTAATATTTTTCTTGGGTAATATTTTATAGTTCATCCACTATTGCATATTTGTCTGGTTTTATCACCTGCCTTCATATAGGATGTTCTATGAGAAGAGTGAGTAATCAAAGAGAAAAAAAAGGCAAATAGCACTTTCAAATAGCTGCTGAACATCACAGTGGTATAAAACGTAAGTCCATTTACACTTTTACATGCAACAATGGGAAGAAAAGCTGAGCAGGAAAACTCACACAGAGAACTGACACATTCACCTGATTTATACCCAGTGACTGCCCCCAGCTGTTCAGATTGCCAGAGCCAAGACTAAGCATGCATAGCTCAAAGCTATTTATTGGGAATTCAAAACCTTTAGCCAAAAGCGAAGGTGCCAATAGAGCTATGATTAAAATCAAATTCGCAAGCGTCGAACCCCGCCGAGCTGAAACCATTTCAGACTCCATCAAATCAACATGGACATAACAAATCGAAAGGTTCTCAACATTACAAAGGGCTCTTTTTGTGAAACGACGGCCTGCGTACGAATCAAACGGGATGTCCGACCATCCCCTTAAACTAACATACACAAAGAGAGAAAATGAAATAGGAGCACACAGTAAAATCCCCTTTGTCTCCCTCCAAAGCCGTTCAAAGAGAACAAATTGCCAGAAACTATTAGATCCAACAGCCAGCGGAAATAATTCACAGCTTCATTGTGTGACTATTAAGGTCTGCAACTGAGGGGCTTCTGTTTCAAAATATTTTGTCAGGCCTTCAGTGAGAGATGAACAGCACCGTCTGGCACTTTGTGTGCGGCCAGCACAATGACTCATTGTGATAGAAGAGGAAAGTGGGCTTTTGGGATCTAGAGAGAGGGGATATTAGTCACAACTCCCTGAACTGCCCCAATCTGGGTTCGACGGGCCCGTCTCGGTTCATTGTGATTAACACGACGGAAGAACAAACGATGTCAGGAGCCCGTCATGATGACGGGCCGCAACAGGTTTCTTCTCATTTATGTCGCAACGGATTATTCGTTCCAGCTCAAAGTAAACATCCCATCATGTCTGCTTCTCATTTACAACATTATGAAAAGTTTCTCATCAGTATCAATGATTATGTGAACTAATGACCTGCTTTAGTACATGGATGTTTGATACCTAAAACCCAGCATTATAAAAGAAAAAGAAAAAATTCCTATTATAATTATTGCATTAGGCCATAATATGGAAGCCCATTTCTGCCACAGAATAAAAAAATTAAAAAGGTACTTACGACTTCATATCTCACAATTCTTACTTTTTTTCTCTCAGAATGTAAACTCAGAATTGCAAGATATAAACATGTTATCTTTCAATTGCGCAATGTTAACTCGCAGTTGATTTTATAATTTGCAATTACAAGACTCTGAGAAGTCAGAACTGTGAGATAAAATTCACAATTACCTTTTATTATTTTTTATTCTGTGGTGAAAAATTACAGAATTTCGAGACGTAATCTCAGAATTCAGAGAAAAAAGTTAGCTTGTTTGTAATCACGTGATTCTGATGACACGAAATTCAGATGGAGGGCAGGAAGTGAAAAGCAGAATAGATGAAATGGAGGAAAGGTAATGGTTTAGACACTATTATAATAGAAATAGAAATATTATAGAAAGTTACAAACAGAAAATCACAACATATGTTGGACCGGATCCTTATGTTATGAAGAGGAGCGATTTTTTCAACTTAATTGAAATATTTGCCTGCCATCAAGGCGGTGGATATAGGTTAAGCAACTAACCCTGCTTGCAAACCGGCTATTTCGAAAGTGAATCCCACATTTATATGAGGGATGCGGGTTATATTTCACTCCTGAAACTTTGCTGCATGTACAGTGTATGTGGCCATTGGTCCTGATAGCAGTATGAAAAAAAAACTTTTATTCAAATTCTGAGTTGATTATAGCCTAGAAAGCGAGCCAATGGCGCTTCCATAGCTGTCACTCACAATGTTCCATTATAATCAATGAAGCTCTCTAAACTGCACTTATACTATCTTATTTACATTGTGTCTACATGTGGCGTTTAGCATTGAGTGAATTCTCACGACTCGGCTCACTGACATCCGACTCGGCTCCTCCTGGCCACAGGTGCAGGTTTACAAGCTATTTTTTTCCCTGTGTTTTTCAGTCAATTTCTTGCCTTTTCCCCACTTATGAACAACAAAGTTTCGTACATGATAAAAGCTCCTTGTGGTTTCTCGGTTTGACCGATTTGAGCATCCATAAGCAACGCAAACATTTTGAGTTTCTGCTAGCGATTCCTAGAAAGAAAAATCACTTATTGCCCTCCAGATGCATTTCGCGCCACAGCAATGACGTCATGTACAAACAACCTATTATTAGATAAAAATTTGCAATTACCTTTTTTATTTATTTTATTTATTTTGATTTAGATTTTTTTTTGGGCAAAAACAGGCTTCTATATCAAAATAACGTTTGAAAACAAGAACATAAGAACAGTCTATAAAAGAAATCTTTCAATACAATTTTATATTAGTTAGTCAGGACACCAGCCCAATATGTTTCTGATCATTTGCAATTACCTTTTTTATTTATTTTATTTTGATTTAGATTTTTTTTTTGGCAAAAACAGGCTTCTATATCAAAATAACGTTTGAAAACAAGAACATAAGAACAGTCTATAAAAGAAATCTTTCAATACAATTTTATATTAGTTAGTCAGGACACCAGCCCAATATGTTTCTGATCATTTTAAGTGCATACGAGTTATACATAATCAGATCAATACACACGCTACATACATTACAATGCAAAACATTTTCTGCATAGACGATAGGCAGAAAAATATTCTATTGAATTAAAGATGTTGGCTGCTTTGACTTTACAATAAATAGTGTATTTTTATCTTATCCATGCTACATATATGAGTAGCGTATAACTAAGAACAGTGGGGAAAAAAAAGTGGCCTACGTCAACTTTATAAAAGCATTCCGGCCAATAAGCTGTCTACATCATCCTTTGTTTTTCCTCTTATGTACATACAGTGGATGCTTGCTAAAATTACATACATCATTTCCTTTAATGATGATGATGATGATTGTTTTAAACTCGTACTTCCTTATAATTCCAGCCAAATAGCATATATTCACTCACTTTTCTCATCAAACGTGCATTTTTCAACAATGCAAGAAAAAGGACTGACCTCAAGGCCTCTGGAGAAAAAAAAACAAGGTCCCAGAAAGAATTCTGGGATGTCAAACTCATAAAGACTTGCACAAAACTGACTCATAGTAATAAACAAGATCTTTAGACTACCTGCTGCCAGCATCTGGTTTTGTACTACATGCACATTGTGTGAGTGTGGGTGTGTGTGTTCTTCTGGTAATAAAATGAGTGTCAGACTGGGATGGCACAGTGTTAGAGTGGGGAGGAGACTAAGAAGTGCAAAGACTGTCCAGTTGTTCAGGGTTTAAGTACTTCACCACTTCCTTGATCCCGTCTTCACAGCTCCTAATCTTACTCGAGTCTTTCTGCTTGTCCTCTTCTTCTTTGAACTTTCTCCAAGCGACTGTGCAAACATAAAAAGGAAAGGACAATCCAAACTGGGAAAATTTAAGTTGCATGCAGAAGTTTTACTGCAAAGGCCTGTTTCATAGCGAAGCATAAATGCATTAGGGTTTTTGAAAGTTAATTGCATCTGAATTGTATGGAAGCTTGTTTCTGCCATGGGATCAAAACATTAAAAAAAAGACTTTTTTTCACAATTCTGAGAAAATTGCGTGATATAAAGTCGGAACTGCTAGATATAAACTCGCAATTATAAGAAAAAAATAACAGTTGAGTCACAATTACCAATTTTAATCTGTGGCAGAAAAAAAAAAACAGAAATGCGAGATATAAACTCAGAAATTCGAGGAAAAATATGTCATATGTCTCATAATCGTCACAGAAAAAGTCCTATTGGGAGATATAAAACAGTTGTAATTATCTTTTTTATTTTTTATCCTGGATCGGAAATGGACTTCCATAGCATTGCATCTCTATATATATATAAAAAAAAGTGATTTCTGCGAATACTGTAATACATATGGTAAAAACCATACGGATTGCTTTAGCGTGCCGTGTCAAACAGGCCTTAGTCTGTCTGGCAATTCAGCATTTAAGCTGAAAGACAGCCAATGCACACAAAATGCATTAAGAGTGACTTGCTGAAATAGTTAGACAGAAAATTTGTAAAAAGGAAATCAAAAACCTTTCTTTACTTTTCATGTTAGCCATGTTCAATTTCCTTTGGTCTCCTTCAACTTCTCATATTTCCTGGCAGCTGTAAATACTCTAAGCTCAAATATTTAGTTTCGTCCCTAGACTCTGTGTTTTCAGGGCTGTTTTAAATCATATAGGTTGACATATAAGGAGAGGAATATGTTTAACTTTTACTCACCAAAAAAAAAAAAAGTTTTTTAAATCAAACTCAATTTTAACAAAATACACAGCTGAATGTTTAAATATGTGGTACTGTGTATCGTATGACCTTCTGTGTCTCATAAAGCAATAATTCTAAACTAATGCAAAACTAATTTAGAATGAAACATACCCTCATCTAATGTAGTCAGCAAAATGTAATTTTCCGGATGGTCTATGAGGTCTTTCTTCTGAACGTCACATGTCTCCATCAGATGCAAAACACCTGCAAAGATTAGAAGACAGTTTTGAGGTAAAAAAAAAAAAACAAGGTCAAACTTTACAATAGTCACATTTGTTAATGCTACTTCATGCATTAACTAGCATTAACAATTACCATTACATTTGTTACAGTATTTATTAATCTGTATTCTTATTAGTTAATAAAAACACAACTGTTCATTGTTAGTTTATGTTAGCTCAGGTGTGTTCAATAATATTAACAGATGCAACTTTTGATTTTAAACAACTATTAAGAAATGTTGAAATGAACATTTCAGAAGTATTTTTCATTGTTGTATGTTGATTCATTTAGTTAAAAAATGTTAACAAAAAGAACCGTATTGTTACCTTAACATTACAAAAAAAAAACATTCTAGTGCTATAATACACAACCTTATCTTGCAGCTGAGAACTGGCAAAGATTTATCAAATTGATTGATAAAATATAGGACAGTGACTAAGAATTTGGATGAAATCTGGTAAAGTGAAAGAATCTTTTCTTCTATTTTCACCCTAAACAATCACCTTCAACCGTTTTCCAGACTTGCACCTCTACTTCCGTGGCTCCTTGTCTCTCAATGGCAATCATCCGTACTTTATCTTCTGACTGAGCAGCTGATGGGGGTTCAACTTTATACACCAAGAGACTGTTATTGTCTTGAGCAATGTAACACTCCGTCCTGTTGCTCTCTGCTTTGAGCTCTGGAAACCAAGTTAAATGAAACACACTGATAAACCATGAAGTTTAAGTCATTGCAAATATAATATCACTCATATGCCTACCTGGACAAATCTTACAGCATTTCCCCTCTATCTTTATGGGATGTTGGCATGGATACTGGTTGGGACACGTGATGCGCCTGCATTCTTGAAAGCCGTCCCTGCAGGTGCACAGGATGCACTCCAAGACCTTCCCCAGCACCGGGTGCCACACGTCGCCATGAGAATACGTCTTGCCACTGTACACACAAGCTTAGACAAAGTCAGAAACCTTACATTACTTTGACAGGATATGACTTCATTGGATTTTGATGAGCAATTCTTGATATTTGGAAAGAGTGGTACATTACAGTTTACCTCTCTGATGTTTGCGCTGTAGAAGAATTTTAACAGTAGTTTCAGAAGCTCCTTTGAGGTGTAGGGTCTGTAGGTTGAGACCTCGGGGAGACCCCCGCAGTGTTGACGGCGTGGCCTTAACTGAGCGACCCCTGACCTGTTCTGCAGCACACTGATCCACAGAATGCCTCTTGTGTTTCAGGACACATAACAACAAATGTTGTAACTCTGGACTAATATATAGAGTAGCATGAATGAAACAATAAAACAACCCTGTAAAACCTGACATACTAAATAATTAAAACAAAACAAAGCAAAATCTAGTTGAGCATCATACTGTGTGTTTACATCAGGCTTTAATGGCTCATATAGTATGATATAGCAGAATATGAAGGCTCATACTCATTTTATTTAGAGGCCCAAATAAGCAAAAAAATATGCAATTTGTTGCAGCTGATGATATTTACATGGCCAAAAAGTTAGATGAAATTCTAATACAGTAGCAGACTATTTAAAAATGCTTATAAATATCAGTTGTCAAAACCAGTTGTTTTGGGGGGGCAAAACATGCAATAAAATAATGATTGAGAGATTGTATTATATTTATATTGAGAGATTGTATTATATTTGATACTCACATTAAAAAAAAAATTACGGCTAATTAGGAAAGTTGTTATAGTCCAGTAAGTGTTCCTCATTAAATATTACCAATAATATAAACGTTATTCTTACATTTACATTTAAAAAAATCTCAAAGACCACCTCAAAGACTTTTTAGAATTATATATATATTTATATATATAAACTATCAATCAGATCACACAAAGCATGTAGTAGACTGTGCAAAACAAGTCAAGTTTTGATAAAGTTTTGATCATTTAATAATTTAGAGATATCTGATACAGTGTTAAAGAGTACAGTGAGTCCTCTGAAAAATAAAATACATACAACTCCTCTGTTCAGTTGTTGTCCTCCGTCCTCAAATGATGCAGAATTGATATCAATTGCACTTTCTGTTTATTCAAAGGAGACAATGTTATTTAATCATCACAATCAGGGGTGAAATTAAAACATGAATACAGCTTGTAATATAAATTTTTTAATTGGATGCATCTCAGTAGCATTTACACCTAAAATACTTTAAATTGCACATATATTCTCACCTTTGCACACTAAGCAGCAAGTATCCGGGACTGACACTGGTGAGGAGCATGTAATGGGCTGACAGGTTTTCAATGCACAGAATATATTCCCATTCTTTAACAGAAAAGAATGAGATTTAAAAAAATATTAAGAATCAGAAATTGCTAAATTATTCAAATCAGCACCTCAGCATCAGTGCCTGACGACATGGGGGAAAGCAAGGATAAATTACTTTTTTTAAATTAATATAAAATCAGGCCAGTAAATGTCTCAATAACATATGAAACTGTGGAAGGAGACGTAACTTTTTTTACATTATGCATGGTTTTATAGATCCTAAAACCAAACATTTCTTTAAGAAGACATTATTATTTGATTTTCTTTTAATATCTATGTGTCTATAAAACTATTTAACTATATTCACTATTTTAAGGAAATAGGTAATATGGTGAGTGCATTATGTTTTATTGAGCATTATATTTCATTTTAAAAGCATAGCTTTTTATCCAAAACGACTTACACTGTATTCAAGGTACACATGGAACCCAAGAGTTTGGTATTGCTAGCGCTTCCCTCTACTGTTTGAGCTACAGAAATACTGTATTTATGCCTGCTCTGCGATGCTGTTTTTCAAAACACTTTATTATAAAGGATTTTAAACTGTTTGAGGTTAGATCCCTATGTTCAATGATGTACTATGGTGACAGCAACAATAATGATATAAAAAAAAGACTTAAATTTAAATACTTACAGAGCAAGTACACATGACACACTGGTTCGACTGACGGGATGGGAAAAGCTCATGGTTGGCAAATGTTTCCCCTGTTTGATAAGTGCTTCCATTATACCTACAGGTTTTAATGGGTGCCCGCAGACCAGCAGGAGTTCTGTGCTCATCTGTGATTATGAGAATAGCCATCAGACATTTCAAATAAGAACGTATTAGAATCATTCATATCAATTTACATAAACAATGGGAACTGGAAAAGTGTGATGTTTTACCTGCACAACGAGGGCAGCACTGCTGTGAGTTAGTCACTGGATTTTCACATCGCAGAACAGGGCATTTGATGCTGTTGCATTTCACATGACCAGACTATATGTACACCCAGATGAAAGTAGACAGAAACATTGACATATTACACATAGTATGTGGATCTGACATGTGCATGCACCTACATGACTGTATAGGAAAATTGCAACATTAAATCTTATGGGAATTCATGAATGATCACCTGTAAAAACAAAACAAAAACAATGCATATGAAAACTTTAAAAAGTCGTTTTTTAGACTTGGAAGTTGGATACGTACCTCTGTGCAAGTACAGCGCATGCAGAACATGAATCCAAAGGGCTCCAAATAGGGGTGCCAGCTATCTCCTGGCCTATACGTCTTCTCTTTAAAAGTGCAGAAAACACCTGACACTGTATGCAACACAAACATATAATCATTTGATTTTCAAGAATAGCACTAATTATAAATGTTTTTTTTTTCTATACATAAAACAGGGTTGACAGTTTTACAGTTTATTTAGCCATTTTTCTCAAAGTCATGACACTAAAAGGCACCATAACATTAAACTGTTGTCTACTACAAAAACAGGGTCTCTTACTAACGAAGCTGACAAAATACAAGATAGTGATAAAAATCATCAGAGGAAGATGATGATGGCATTATGACAGTTTATATATGTTATATATTAAGTTGTGCATCATTTTAAGGGGGAGTTATGATTATAGCATTTAACTTTTGAGACACTTTTTTTTTTAACTTTTTAATAAAAATGTTATGTTCACTGAATCCTACAAATATAGTGAGGGAGACTAATTACAACATTATTAGCAAACATGGCTGGGGAGACAAAAAAAAGGCATCCTTATGGAGAAAAAGGACGAATAAATAAATATAAATAATGGGTTTTGTTGTCTTAATGAAATGAACTATAATAATAATATCGTTGTTTACACATATTAATGAAGGACATAACAGACACCTTTTGACGCAATGACACTGAAACACTGAAAACACTGAAAGCGCCGTTATAAATGAACTTGTAATATATAACTTCATCACACAGCATTTTCAATACAATCGTTTCGCTGGCAGAATGATGCAACGAAGTGTGATGCCCATTTACCAATAAAATATTCTTTGATGGAGACACTTACTTTTTCCTGGTCGTACTGCCTCTGTTTCACCCTGAACGAAGCATCGCATTGTGACCAAAATGAAAAGATTTTTCAAGTAGGTCATTCTTTTCTTCATATTCCAGGAAACTGTGGACATGCACGATTTGTCTTCTCAAACTTCTCCGCACTTTATAACTACGACAGTCTGTGGGAGTTTCTGTAGCGCTTCTAGGTTTTTATCTAAAGCGCCTCCTACAGGAAAACCAACTTGCTCGTTGTGTTGTACAAACATTATTTTAGAAACATTACCAAAAAAAAAAGAAAAAAAGAAAAAGAAAAAAAGAAAAGAAATAATCAGTTATGGAAAATGTGAACTGCTTCAAGCTCATCAAATCTGATATTATTCTGATATATGTTTATTTAGAAAAATGTTTTATATAAAAAGTAATTTAAAAAAAATTGTGTGTAATATTGACAGTAGGCTAGTTAAAAAATACTCATTGAGTTGCTGCTGCACGGTATCAGTATATGGACTTAAGCACATGAAATTTGATATTATGCTGATATATATATTTAACAATAGCTATTTTATGTAATAAAAAAAGCTTTTATGTAAGGCAAGGCAAGTTTATTTATATAGCACATTTCATACACAATGGTAATTCATCAAAACTTAAAGCTAAAATAAACCATAATGCTAAAATATTTCAGGTAAAATTTGTAAATTTTTGCTCACGTTTTTCCCAAGCTGACCAAAAAACATCACATAGGCTATTTAATTGGGTCAGAAATACTCAAAAGTTGTTATAAAAACTGTTGTCATATTTAAAAAAAAAAATGATAAAGTGATTTTAAAAATCATTTGGATGGATGAATGAGTGACCAAATTTTGATGTGAAAAGGTCTTTGAGGCAATCCCTCAGGGAATATACCGTTAATTTCAGAGAAGAATGTGAGGCCCATCTAGATATATAAGCTCTCAGCACATGATGAAAATAAATTTATTGCAAACTCAATATATCTGACAGCAATGACATATACTGTTTATTTGTAATCAACACAAAGATCACACAATTTGTCACCCTCTCTCCAATATCTTAATAGTGTTTTATTGCAAACTAAGACTAACTCATTCATGTAAAAGCAGAAAGTAAAGCACCTGTTAGTTTAGATTATACATAATCTTAGTCTCAATCTGTGCTGCCTGTTCCACTCTTTTCAGATAAGCCGTCCTGTACTTCCTTTTCATGTCCTTCAGTAGCGTCAGCGCTTCCTCGTATTCTCTCTTACAAATACCATTCCCTCCTTCCAGTACATTATCTGGATAGACAACATATAAAAGTGCATTTAATTAATATCATTCTATGAGCAATGATGTGTTTAATATCAGAAATATCTATTCATATTAGTTTGAATAGTAGTTTGGAGGTTTTCCTAGATGGCATATCCAAAATCATTCCATTGAAGTTCATGCATGTAGCGCAGTCCTACACACTAGCAATCTGTTAAGTGTTGAAATAATAGAGGAACAGCTGCAAAGCCAAATAGAGCATTTCAAAGTAAACAGTGCTGAACAATCATTATAACATCTCTGTAGTGTGCTTGTTAGTTGACCTGTAAAACATGCTAGATTGTGCTAGTTGATGAAATTTATTTGCTGCTCAGTTGGAAAATATTTCCTGCTGGAATAGCATCACTAGGCTTGACTTCCTTAATTACACTGGATTCCATCACGGTTTTGTCATTTTAATAAATAAGTGACTACATATATTTCAAAGCCTGCCATAAAATGACAAAGGAAGTATTCGTTACCTAATGGAACTTTGCTTATTGTTTTCACCTCCTTTATTTGGGCGAGAAGTTCTTCAACTTTTTCTTCCTTCGACTTCTTTGGTCCCAAAGGAGGCAAATTTTTAATCTGTGAGAAGAATGTTTCTGTCATGTTATTAAAAACAGATGTTGGGTTTTCGTGCTGAATGCACGGTATATAACTGATGTATGACCTTTTTCTCTCTTTCGGTGTACGGCTTCTGTGGAAGGTCCAGATTTGCTTTAGAATCTCTATATACAAGCAGGTTCTTGAGCATGTGCTCCAAAACACTAACGGCTTGTTGAATTCCTGTGGCGAGAGAAATCAACGACAACACGAACAAACAAACGGCATTGAATCAAACAAAGCAAGAGGTCACAACAGAGTTTAGGAAAGTTCTTACCAGAAAACTCAGGCATTTCTAGCTCAGGTGTGTCATCAAGTAAGATTTCATAACCAATCAGTTTTTCTGGACATGCTTTGCTGCCTTTTTCCAGTTCGGTTTCCTTTGAATCATCTGGATCTTCTTGGTATTCAGATTCATTTAAGCCATTAATCTGGAAAATCAAATCAAACAAAAGTTTTCTAACATACATATCATACAAGTCTTGATATGTAGACTTCTAGTTTTTAGGTGCAATAAAATTACCTCTGTCACAAAGAACGGCTCTGCATTTTGATTCGTCTCAAAGAATATGTCTGCACTTGTCAAGTCAAAATGCTCCTGGCCTATGTCAATGTCTTCCTCGTCATCAATGCTTGTTTGAGACGAGAAGCCAAATACATGAGTTAACCCATACTCTAAGGGTAGAGGATTATCTTGTCCAGTACATTTCTTGGAGAAGAGCGTTTCTGTAGCATGTTGATTTGCCGTGATCGAAGGAAATTTTGGAAGTGTGGGTTTCACCTGAAAGTTTAAGTAGAAGGTAAATTGCTTCTGAAAGGATTTACTTTAAAAATATTAAGTGCTAAATCCAAACTTGTGCATTTGTGCCACCTTTCTTCTAGGGAGTATATGTCGCTTAATGAGATTAGTTGTTTTTTTGCGTGTTATCTTAATACCCAGCTTGTCTTGAAGAAAACAGGTCAGCATTGGTGGATCACCTGTATCGAAAAACACAAAAAGATGTGCATTTTTTTGTCAGATTTAGTTGATTTAATGCACTAACAATGAGCCTGCCTGAGGATGTGTGAGCTTACCACTTCTCTGTGTTGTCAAGGGGTTTGAGTGAATAACAAGCTCACTGAGCTTTGGAAACAATGCCACGGGCAACAATGCCTCTTCCTCAGCTATCTAGAGGAAAGAAGTGGCAAATAGCTCTGCTGTCAATGACTTCATTCAGCTGTCTATGTTTGTAGCACATCAAAAGCCCTTTAACTGCCAGCAGGCAATACACAGACCTCATTGTTGGCCAAATTCAGATTACAAAGTTCTGGAAAAGGTAGACGAAGACCCTGAGCGCATCCAACCTCCTTTCTCTGATGATAGTATTGTAAGGGACCAGAATGCATTTCGAGACATGCTTTGTCCTCCTATTTGAGAAGCAAGTTAGACTGTAAAATGCTGATAAATATCTCTGATAAATAAATATATATTTTTTAATTGATATGATGTTTGTAAACAGGAGAATAAAAAATAAGAGAGAAAATCCTACTTTCAATATTTTTTCTGTTTTTTGCTGGCTCATTGTGATATCAGAGTCTATCTGGCAGAGAAAGTAAATAAATGAACATGTAAACAACTTGTTTTCCAACTTAAAATTGGTCTTATTTAAAAAAAAAAAAATTTAATATACTAACACTTTGTCCTCTCGTCATTCACTGTGTTCACATTCTGTCCGATGCTCTGTGGCATAATGCCTTTCTGGGCATCTTGTAATGTTGCCATCTGTTCTAAGAATGGGACTCCTGAGATGTAATTTCCTTGTAAGTTGAGATGACGAAGTCTAAATGCACAATAAAGTTAAATAAGAAAAA
Organism: Sinocyclocheilus rhinocerous; assembly: GCF_001515625.1. Lineage (NCBI taxonomy): Eukaryota > Metazoa > Chordata > Actinopteri > Cypriniformes > Cyprinidae > Sinocyclocheilus > Sinocyclocheilus rhinocerous. The sequence goes on from NW_015645543.1 coordinate 1,639,851, forward strand.
AAAATTAAAAGAGAATGAAAGAATAATTTGTGCAGTTTCTTAAAAATAAAATTTCCAATGTAAATTGCCTGTTTGCATTTTCCTCATTTATTAGTTTATAATTTATGACTTCAATTTTCTAAAAACAAAACAGGGCCATTTAATCACTACACATTAATGTTTACAACACTAAGGCTACAGCATTGTTTTGTTTAAAAAAATTAAAGGGGTCATATGATGCTGCTAAAAAGAACATTATTTTGTGTATTTGGTGTAATGAAATGTGTTTATGTGGTTTAAAGTTAAAAAAACACATTATTTTCCACATACTGTACATTATTGTTTCTCCTCTATGCCCCGCCTTGTCGATGTTTACAAAGCTCATCGGTCTGAAAAAAGCGAGGTGTGCTGACGGTCTAGGTGGCGTTAGAAAAAGTAGGTTTTTAAAGAAAATCAAAATGACAGACAGGAAGTTTGGCTGACTATGGCAACATTGGTATCGCTGTTCTCAGCATGACCCAAGGAATCTATTAATACCAGTCAACAATACTACAGCGAGAATAAAAGTTATGCCTTCTTTCTTTGCGTGAACATTTGGGCTGTGTTATGCAAATCTTCCCACATCGTGACGTAGGTATGTGGGGGCGTGTTAGAACGAGCCGTTTTAGGTAGGCGTGGTTAACTCTTAACTTTTATAAAGAATATCTCTTTGGCTTTGAGACTTTAGTCTTTGCAACTTTACAGATCTTCTTTATGCACCAAGAGCTTGTAACACTTCAAAGAGAAAGGAAAAATTGAAATCGCATCATATGACCCCTTTAAAAGAACATTTTGTGGCTGTGCCTCAAGAGGGCAGTCTATACCAAGAAGACTTGATAGACCACCAAATGTTACTCGTAACTGCTTGTAATGACTGCACCTTTTGTGCAGAAAACTAAAATTTGTATTCATACATGCATAAATAAGATGTTTATGTCTAAGATTCCATTTAAGCACCTGTAAGCCACATGAAATGCAGGCCTAGTGAGCTAATCTATCTTGTTAAAAGTGACTTTTATGTTATATGACTGAAATTCCTTTAAACATTCCACAAATGCCAGAGAAAACTATTTCTCTATATAAAAAAAGCTTACTTACCTCTTTAAGTTAGCGAGGCTCATAAACACTCCTGGAGAAGATAATTTGTTGTCATCAAGCATCAATACCTCCAGAGTTTGAAATAGTGAGACACCTTGTTCTGTGCTGTTGAAAAAGAAAAGATTATATGATACAGACACTGAAAACTACAGTGAAATCTATGCACTATGGATTCTACATTTTGTCTTGTGAAGGAACTACAGTAGTAAACATTTACTTTTCTCCAGGGCAGGTACAAGGTCCAGCCATATTGAGTGGAAGCATCTGCAGTTGGTTTCCAGTCAGATGGAGCACCTTCAGATGTGGTAACAGGCCTACATTTAATATACTTTCTCCTGTTAAGTTATTGAAGGATAAATCCAACACCTGAAACAAATGAACAATGTCAAACTTCTTTGATCATCACAATATTCTCAATGACGTCTGCTTTAAGTCTTCAAGGTTGAAATATGATCACATCCCAGTATTCAAGCAAACTCACCTCCAATTTCTGGAACTCTTCAGCATGAATTTCCAAATCATGGAGACTGTTCAATGACAGCTCCAATTCCCTCAGTGCAGGAAACCTGGCAAAGGGTTCTTGAAACAAATTATATAAGAATATATTTTGTATGCAAACTATTTCGACTATAAATGTCAAATATAGTCTATATATAGTATATATAGTATAAATATATATATATATATATATATATATATATATACAAAATGTAAATAATATAAAACGTACAAAATATTGTATTACCTAAAGTTAAATGGTTATCAGAAGCATTTATGTATGCAGTGTTATCAAATTGTTCCAAACCCTCAAGTTTGACCTGTTTAAAAAAAGAAAAATGCTTCTGTGATGTAATGGCAAATGTTTTTTTTTTAATTATTATATTTAATTAATTTATTAATTTATTTATTTACAGAAATAGATTAAAATAAGTAATTATATTGTAGAAATCTATATGTTTGGTAAAATAAGTCAAACATGGCTACATTGAGAAACATTTGATTTAAAAACATTTTTTTAAACATTTTATTTCATCTTGAGGCCTCCTGTTGAGAACCACTGGGTTAATCTAACAAACTAACTTTAAACAATGTTTTTGCTACGGGGCTTACCGTTTGCAAATGCTGGCCACTGATGTTAACAGAACAGAGGTCAGAGGGCTTATCCACACAATGCAATGTAAGCTGAAGTATTGTGGAAGTGTTTGCGTGTATGTTCAATAAAGAATATTAAAAGAGAAATTGAACATCAATGTCACATTTTAAACAAATGAATGAATTAACAGACAAATTTAATAAGCATTCTTACAAAAAGTTGAGCATCTAAAGTGTTGCTAGCACTCTCTGGTCGTCTCTGTTCATGTTTCCCAGAGTGCACTTCAAAACGTGATCCTGAAATGTTTTTCCTTTTTGATGTCCTCTCTTCCAAAGTATTTCTGTTTGCTACAAGCCAGTGTCCAGCCCCTTGAAAAATTAATAATATTACAGCGGACCGTTCAATAATTTCAGCTGTATTATTTGTATTTTTTTTAAATGTTAAGAGTTTATAGGCATGTTTTTCCACAATAGTCAGTAAGACTGTTTAAAGAAATTAACACTTTTATTCAGCAAGGATGCATTCAACTGATCAAGTGATGTTAGTGACGTTAGAATCTATTATTTCAAATTAATAGAATGCTGCTAGAATACTGAAAAAAAGTACTATAATGAGGAAACAAAAATATTAAGCAGCACAAATATTTTCAACATTGATACTAATAAGAAATGTTTCTTGAGCACCAAATCAGCATATTAGAAGGATTTGTGAAGGATCATGTGAACTTTGTCATCACAGGAATAAAAATCACCTTCGTTTCTTGGATGAAAAAATGATCTTACTGGGAAACAGTTTGAAGGGTAACTTTGTCCATTGTCCAGTTTGTAAATCCCCAGTCCTGTCATTTCTTTCAGGGAGCCTTTACCTCCTAGACAACATTAAATTGGGAGCAATAACAACACACACACACACACACAATAGAATACATACCAAATAAACCGTTAACCACAAACGTTAAGATAAAGTACTTTAGTAACTCTAGAAAAGTAACTTACATTAAATTGGAACCACCGAGCCTCTTCTACTATGCGCTCTGTCTCGAATATTTTTTTTACAAACAAGACATGTCTGTCTTGCATGGTATCCTAGCAACCGCAGTTACGCGATATGGTAAATGTAGTATTTATACCACGTTTACTGATTCTTTTGAGATTTTAACTCAATGAATACAATTTGAAAAATTATAAATTAATTTGAAAAAGGTACAGTTTAATTAATATAAGTGAATGAAATAAGTGTACAGGGTCCTTGTTAGTTCCGAACTACATTTCCCACAATGCACTGAATTAGTTTCCGCCTTCGTCTTTCTCAGCTGTCTGCAGTGGAGGAAGCTGGAGACGGAGAGCCGCATCACACAGTACTGTACGTTTAAACCATAGACTGTTTAAACCGAATATTACACGTTATATGGAACGTGAAGTGATTGTTTGTATTGTCAGTTTTTGTCTTAATATCTTTAATTAAAAAAGATATTATTGGCGCCGTATCAGTTGATTATGTATGTCTATCTATACCGTGTGGGATCAGGACGTTTTAAGTCTTTTTAATGAGTTTATATGATTTATATTTTATATTTATTTTATACTTTTATTTATTATTAAATAACAGCAGGGACAGTATTTTCTGAAGACGTCTCTAGATATCTGTGCATGAAAATGCCTCAAGTTCAAAGTCCACTTCATTTCATGTCATATACAGTACCCACATATGTTTACCTAATTTCAGAGGCGGACAAAGTACTCAACTCCATTACTTGAGTGAAAGTACAGATACTGCTGGTCAAATATATACTGTCCACCTCTGCCTAATTTTGTTTTTCTAGGAATGATTGGCAGCATGGCATCAATAAGCCACCCAGAAGCCCAGCACGCCCTGCCTGCACGAACAGCATTATTCCAACAGAAGGATGGTAAAACATATAGGATTCCTGCTCTAATCTACATCTGTGATGGTCAGACTTTCCTTGCCTTTGCTGAAGAGCGCAGCACTCCACGTGACAGTGATGCAAAAGTGTTGGTCATGAGGAGAGGATCACTGCAAAATGGATCCCTTCAAGTAATTTCCTTTTTTTCATATATTATGTTTTATTATTTATCAGTATATCTGTAGTTTACAAGATACACTACAGTTAAAATTTTTGTGGTCACTACTATTTTTTTTATAATTTTTTAAAGAAGTTAAAGGGGTCATATGATGCTGCTAAAAAGAACATTATTTTGTGTATTTGGTGTAATTAAATGTGTTTATGCGGTTTAAGGTTAAACTCGCTTTAAATATATAAAATAAAAAAATCTCTTTAAATATAAAAGACGTACTTACATTCTTTGAGTCAGAACAGCCGGCATTGTAGTCTACTCTCCCAGGATCAGGAAACGGTCCCAGGATCAGTAAACAGTCCTCCATAAAATGTGCTGGACACATCTGAATATTTGGGTTGAAGTGTTCTGGAACAGTGTTGTAAATACAACTTAACCACTGATTTCTAGTCGTGTCCTCTTTTGGAAGACCAAACAAAGTAGTTTCGCTTTCACAACGAAACACAGCGTCACACACGGCGGCCTAGAGTGAGCAGAGGCCGGGGGCTAGAGTGAGGAACGGCCGAAGGGCTAGAGTGAGCAGAGGCAGCGGGCTTGAGAACGGCGTGGCCGGCGGATTCGTTATGCAAATCTTCCCACATAGTGATGTAGGTATGTGGGGGCGTGTTAGAACGAGATGTTTTAGGTAGGCGTGGCTGACTCTTAACTTTTATAAAGAATATCTCTTTGGATTTGAGACTTTAGTCTTTGCAACTTTACAGATCGTCTTTATGCACCAAGAGCTTGTGACACTCCAAAGAGAAAGGAAAAATTGAAATCGCATCATATGACCCCTTTAATATTCCTATTCAGCAAGGATGCATTAAATTGTTCAAAAGTGACAGAAAATACTTTTTATTTCAAATAATTGTTGTTCTTTTGAACTTTTTATTCATCACTGAAAACAATCTATCAGTATTTCCAAAAAACATTATGCAGCACAACTGCTTTCAACATTGATAATAATAATAAATGTTTATTGCGCACCAATTCAGCATACTAGAATAATATCTAAAGGTCTTGTGACACTGAAGACTGGAGTAATGACTGCTGAAAATTCAGCTTTGCCATCACAGGAATGAATTGTATTTTTAAATATATTAAAATAGAAAACAGTTATTTTAAATGATAATAATATTTTATAATATTACTGTTTTTACTGTATTTTTGATCAGATAAATGCAGCCTTGGTTAGCATATAAACTTCAAAAACATTTAAAAAAATCGTACTGACCACAAACTTTTTAACAATAGTGTATAATTTTATAATTCAACATTTATACACAATTGAATTAATTGTCATTGTTTTCAGTGGTCTCCTGCTCAAACACTCTCTTCTGCATGTTTGCCGGATCATCGCACCATGAATCCTTGTCCAGTCTATGAGAGGAAATCCAAAACCATCTATCTGTTCTTTGTCTGCATATTGGGCAATACCACAGAGTATCACCAGATTGCTACGGGTAGAAACCAAGCACGGCTGTGTTACGTCACTAGTACAGACTATGGCCAAAACTGGAGCAAGTTAACAGATTTAACAAATATTGTTGGAGATGAGATTTGCAACTGGGCTACTTTTGCAGTTGGACCAGGACATGGTATTCAGATGAAAAATGGAAGACTAATCATTCCAGCTTATGTTTATTACATACATTGTAGGTGTTTTGCTTTTCATTTTCCACTCATAGTCAGGCCTCATGCTTTAGCGTTCTATAGTGATGACTGTGGTGACACCTGGCAGATGGGAGAAAAAATCCCAATGAAATCCTGCGAATGTGAGATGGCTGAGATCATAGACCACGCTGATGGGAGTCATTTGTACTGCAACGCCCGTAGTACATGTGGCCACAGAGTGGAGGCTTTAAGTGAGAGCAGCGGGGCAGCTTTTGGCAACCCTCATGTTGCTCAGAAACTTGTGGAGCCCCATCATGGCTGCCAGGGTAGCGTGTTGAGCTTCCCTGTGCCCGAGCCATTGGATGAAGTGGAGAAGAGCCCAAATGATTGCTTGACACAGTCAGACACAAAAACGTGGTTACTCTATTCCCATCCAACTAGTAAAAAGAAAAGGAAGGATCTTGGAGTTTACTTGAATAAATCACCCTTAAAAACTTCTGGTTGGGGCCAACCATGGATCATCCATAAGGGTCCCAGTGGATATTCAGATTTGACACAGTGTGAGGAGCGATTTGCCTGCCTCATGGAGTGTGGAGAGAAAAGTGAGATTGAGGAAATAGCCTTTGTGGAATTTAAACTCAGCAATTTATTGTGCACTTGAAATGATAAAAGTACTTCCTATGGCAAGTTTTAAATGAATAATTCACCCCAAAATGAAAATTTGCCTAAACTTTGTTCATCATCAAGCCATCCAAGATATAAATGAGTTTGTTTCTTCATCTGAACAAATTTGGAGAAATGTAGCTTAATATCAACTTGTTCACCAATGGATCCTTCAGTGAATTTGTGCCGTGAGAATGAGAGTTCAAACAGCTTATTTAAAAAAATAATTCAAAAGTTATCCACACCACTCCAGTCCATCAATTATTATCTTGTGACGCGAAAAGCTGTGTTTGTAATAAACAAATCCTTCATTAAGATGTTTTTAACTTGAAACCATTGAATCAGTCCTCTTTACTGAATCAGACGAGAAATTTACTTGCAATGTTTACAAGAACAATTCTAAATAATTATTTAATAAATAAATATTTCATCAGCGGTTTGGACTCTCATTCTGACGGCATCCATTCACTGCAGAGGATCCATTGGTGAAAAATGTGTGTAATGCTAAATTTATCTGAATCTGTTGCAATGAAGAAACAAGCTCATCTACATCTTGAGGGCGAGGGTGAGTAAATTTTCTGCAAATGTAATTTTTGGGTGAACTAGTCCTTTAACGTTTGCTTCTGGGTTAGATTTGCTTCTTTCTACTGGATACAAAACAAAAAAAAAACGGTGACAAAATAGCTGTATTTTGAATTCAGATAAATTTATCTGAGGTGAAGTCCCAGCATCTCTTGAAATCATGAAACTGTTATGGCTTAAAAAATTAAGCAGTTAATGTGATAATTAAATCATGACTAGGGATGCAGCGATTAACCGGTTTCACAATTAACCGCGCTTTAAAATGTCACAGTTAATTAATCGTAAAGGCTCCGCTACACCGAGTGTTTCTGTTGCACGGAACGGAACAGTTGCAACTTGCACAAAACTAAAACAAAGTTACACTAGCGGTGCACCATCTTAAAATGCTGTGCTTATCAGAGACACGGAGGCTACTACACACACTAGATGAACTATGACAGAGGAACCAAACAGCGATCCTTTATTTCCACCAGAGAAATGCCGATAGTGAAAAGTCGATAGTGTGGGACAATTTTGGGTACACCAAGAATGACCAGGGTGTCATTTAAATATTGCCGTAAAAACTGCTGCTAAAGAGCGAATACACGGCTTTAAACTATTTTAATGCAAGACTGACGCGAAGCTGCGGCTCGTTAGCTCAGTATTCTGCCC
>NW_015645543.1:1647941-1684034 GCF_001515625.1 Sinocyclocheilus rhinocerous
AGAAAGAAGTGTGTGTGTGTGTGTGAACCTGCGTCAGCGCGTCTCTCTACAAACGCGAGTTACTTAAACAGTGATTTTACCCTCTCCTTGCTGATGAATATGTAGCAATTCAGTATCTGTTATTTTATTAATAAAAGTCAAGGGGCAGGGTTCACAACAAGTTTGTGTCCTCCTGAATGTTTGCATGTGTGCATAGCGCAATCTCCGATCTCACAAACCAAAATAATAGACATGATTTTCTCAGGCCACATGTAAAAATCATATGAATTATTATAAAAATTATTAAAATGAATATGTATGGATGACAGTTGATTACAATAGTTCAGTTTATTCCCCTCATCATTAATAGTTTCCCCTGTGGGATAAATAAAGTTAATATTCCTATATTAATAATACTTATTAACATTGTTATATATGATCCCTTTTATAGTATTATGCATAAGTCGAAAATCAACAAGATTTTTTTTTTCACCATGTTTCAAGTTTTCTGCCTCAGTTCCAAAAGAGATGTAAAGAATGTACAAACTGAAAACACTAAATACTTTTGTGATCTATTTTCATTAGTTATTTTCAAAAGGGAAATACTGACATGGATGTTTATAGCAGAGGTCACCTTTTTAATTCCAATTGGAGAGATAGACATTTGTTTGTCTTTATTATTATTATTATTTTGTGCTGTATTATTGGTTACTGTGTTATTTCTGTTTCTAAAGGCAGCAATAAATAACACTTCATTATCTAAAGTGTCCATGTGAATTTATAAAATAATTTTGTGAAATGAATAAATGCATAATAATCGTGAAATCGTGATTATTCCTCAGACAATAATCGTACCAACAAAATCTATAATCGTTGCATCCCTAATCATGACTGTGCTGGTCCTGGCTTGATACATGTAAGGTATGCTTTACCTTGTATTTGCTTGTTGACCTTTGTTATAGGACTGTATGATGGTCACTACTCATTTGTTTGTCATGTATTTGTATGTCATATAGGCTGCTTAATTTTTATGTTGGACTGTGTAGACTTTTTATTTTGATTCATTTAGTTTCACTGTAAAAATTTTTGCAATTTTTAAAATATTTTAATATTTTAAGATATTTATCTCTATTACCTTCTACTGGCTCGGGGTGCAAAGGTTACTTTAGCTCGACATTTGTACATGTATTATCTTTAGTATAGTGTTTGACACTATTTTTGTCATTTTATTGTAAATAGCTGTGTTGCATCTGTAATTACCACAGATTAACTGGAACAGTCTAGTTTTAACAAATTGTGATGTTTTCATTTGAAGTAGTTCAAGAGGACACCATCAATATTGCACTGATAAAGACTAGTGTTAAAATTTATGGTATGATTAAGTTTAATCTGGTCATGCTTTTAATCAAAATTGACTGATTGTGTTGCATGGATATAATCGGCAGCCAAATAATACTATATTTTTTATTATTAAATGTGCCTTTTGGCCTTTTCATGACAAGGTCATAGTGGACAGAATTAATGAAGTATTTTCACTGATAAAGATGTATACTGTATATGTATATATTAGTATTTTTATTACATATATTGACAAGATCCTTGTGGATATAATATTGAAATTATTTTAAATTGTTTCCCATCTTGTTCATAATTCAGCATAATTTCAGGATTTGAACTCTTTTTATCACTTTATCCTATATTTTGTTTGTCAGTAGGGGGCGATCTTAAATTGTCAGCCCTGTAGCCATAGACTTGATCGGTGTCGCGTCATAGCTGTGGGGGAACACAGTCCTTTCCCCCTCATTGGAAAAGCATGGTGTTGACTCAGAATGGCCTACATAAAATCTTTCTGCCTCTCGACAGAGCAACATACGTATAAAAACTGAGCCGTATTGGTTCGGACTGTCCATACGGTATCTGTGGCTGGACAAACGACCCAACGGAATGGCCAGAGGTGTCGTTTCCCGACATTTTTTGTTACCTAATTGAGCAAGAGACAGCTTGCCTATACGAGACGGCTTGTGAAAGTAAACATTTGTCGTTTTGGTTTGCTTAATTTTAATAAAGTGGTAAAGACGTGAGTAAAAGCCTGTCGTACTGTCTTGTTGGTATATTAAAAAGATTTTTAACATTAACAAAACAGGTAACATTAACAGGTCCACTGAGTGAAGTGCCTTGAAATGCGCAGCGTTATTCTATGTGGTGTGTGCTGCGGCTGCCTAATCATTTTCACAAATACATGCCGTAAAATAAAAAGATAACATGAAAATATGTATATAAAATACCAAAAAACATGGTTATTGGTTACTATAGTTAAACCATGGTAAAAACAACATGTTTAGCTACACTAACCTTAGTTTAATGGTATTTGTAGTAAAACTGTGGTTATAGGCTACAATTGGTAATAAAAACGCCACAAAAAAAAACATGGTTAGCCTCCTATACTTTTACTATAGTAATACAATTACTATATGTAATAATAATACATTTATTATTATTTTTAATAATAAATTAATATATATATTTAAAATAAATGTTTTTATAGATTATGACATCACAAAATATCAGGGAGTGAGATCTATTTGATTGTGATGCGAAGGAGGGTTACTGTAAGCCCCATCAGAAATGGGTTGCGGTGCAGGGGGGACGGGACGCGGCGAATGACAGATCATTGCAGGGTAAGTAGTGTAGCCTATCTATGCTATCTGCTCAGTGCTACCTCCGGTAGTCCGTCTGTTTATTAGTCATATACATCTTCAGATCAGTTTTTTTTAACTTAGTAGAGGTACAGAACGCCACACAGCTACTTTTCTGCATTGCACCAAGCAAAAATCAATCGAAATCATCACAAAGGGTAAACAAGGTCTCCGCGCGTTAATTCGAATGGTTTGTTTTCCCCCACGGCATAAACGGTTATGACGTTTTTGTGGGCGTTCCCAGCAATGCCGAACAACTTTGAAAAGTAAACAAATCATTTAAAAACTGGATATTTGCAGAAATAGCATTTTAATAAACACCTTGAGCGAACAAATTGGTGTTTCAAACCTTATAGACATTCATTTAAAAATAAAAAAGCAGCTATTTCGTGGACTGACCCATAAGCTGTAACGTTAACTAAAAACAGGTGTTACATCTGGCCGATTACTCTTGCTGTCGCAGCAAAACAAGAGTCCGCGTGTGCTTACTTTGTGGTGGAGGCCAGTGGTTAAGTAGCCTGCAGCGCACTTTCACTTTTGGAGCAGAAAATAACACTTTTGTAAGTATAAACTTGCGTCGCACGTTCAGGCTGATGTAAAGCACGTACTCTATTTAATGTAAAGTAAATAACGCTTTAAGAGGCAGCTACAGGTAGTCTCTAACAAAACAACACGAACAGCTCAAGTTTTGCTAAAAGTTAACAAAGCGGCAGCCATCGAACCGTCACTTTCGCTCGCATGTTATCATTTACTTGTATAATCTGTTGTGCATGTGCTTCGTGTTGTGGTTTGCATTGGAACTATGCTTGTAATTTCTCTCCACACACTCTCCAACTCCAACAAACGCACACATTGCGCAATTCGGTATTCTTATTGTGAAAACTGAGAGAATATAGACAAAAGAAGGAAGGACAGGGTACAACAAAAAATAATCTTTCCTTTATAAGTAACTTAAATCCTCTTTAAGACATCACCACTTGACTTAGTTTATATTGCTTAATCTTGCCTTGTGACTTTTTTTTTTAGCTAATAATATAAATCTGCTTATTATATTTTCAGGATTTAAATTTAACAATGGACAAAACTCATCCAGGAAGCAAATCAAGACCCTTTCCAGTAACAACATTATTCAAACAGGAGCCTCAGAAATCTGATAAAATGCAGGTGACATACAGAATTCCAGCTCTCATCTATATCAGTGACAATCAAACGTTTCTTGCCTTTGCTGAAAAGCGGAAAACTGCAGATGACACGGATGCAGATGTCCTTGTGATGAGAAAAGGAATATGTAAGGATAGTGAAGTTGAGGTGAGTCTTGGTACATTATTGTACAATGTTAAACAGTTCTCTGGAACTTAAGTTTTAAAGGAATAGTTCACCCAAAAATAAAAAAAGTGATACATTTATTTACCTGGCTCAGGCCATGTGAGATGTAGATGAGTTTGTTTCTTCATCAAAACAGATTTGGAATCCTTTAGCATTACATCACTTCCTCATCAAATGGATCCTTTGCAGTGAATGGGTGCCATCAGATTGAGAGTCCGAACAGCTATTAAAAAACACAAAAATACCCACAAGTAATCCACACATCTTGTAAAGCAAAAAGTTGTGTTTGTAAAAAAAAATCCATCCCCTGTTGTCCTCTCAGAGTCCACAGACATATTCATTTAGAACTGTTTTTGTAATTTACTTTTTATACTACACAAGACATTAATTGATTGACAGGAGTGTTGATTACTTGTGGGTTACTGTGACGTTTTTATCAGCTGTTTGGACTCATTCTGACGGCACCCATTCACTGCAGGGGATCTGTTTGGTAAGCAACTGATGTAATGCTTTTCTGATGAAGAAACAAACTCATCTACATCTTGGATGGCCTGTGTGTAAGCACATTTAGCAAATTTTCATTTTTAATATTAAGCCTTTTTTTCGCCTTATTTTTCTTTTTTGTTTTCAGTGGGATAATAGTCATGAGTTGCTCACTTCGGCTTGTCAACCAAACCGCCGCAGCATGAATCCATGTCCAGTCTATGAGAGAGAATCCAAGACCCTCTTTCTGTTTTTTATCACTGTTCCTGTTGGGGTCTCTGAACACAAACAAATACACAAGAATAAGAATCAGGCACGACTTTGTTACATAACCAGTCATGACACTGGCAAAACCTGGAGTGATATGACAGACCTGACAGCAGATGTGATCGGTGAGCAGGAGAAGGACTGGGCCACCTTTGCTGTCGGACCAGGACATGGTGTTCAAATGAAGAGCGGAAGACTGATTATCCCAGCATATGTGTATCCTTGCCACTCTCTCAACTGTGAACCCACATCGCGTGCATTCACATTCTACAGTGATGATAAAGGAAGTACTTGGCATTTAGGAAAACGTGTGGATGGTGAGTCTAATGAGTGTCAAATGGCTGAGATCATTGATGACAAAGGTAACAGTAAACTTTACTGCAATGCTCGAAGTATATCCGGCCACAGAGTCGAGGCTCTAAGTGAGAGTAATGGAGATGCTTTTGACAAGCCTTCATCTGCACGTAAGCTGACAGAGACAGGACATGGCTGCCAAGGAAGTGTGTTGAGTTTTGCCCCTGATCGAGCAACTGAAAAAACATGGCTACTCTATTGCCATCCAACCAATCCAAGCAAGAGAATGTGCCTTGCCGTCTACTTGAATAAATCGCCGTGGGATGCCTCAGGATGGGAGGACCGTAAATTGATCATCTACGATGGTCCAAGTGGATACTCCGATCTGGCTCACTGTGGAGATGGAAAACACTTTGCCTGTCTTCTGGAATGTGGAGAGATAAATGAGGTTGACGGGATAGCCTTTGTCCTTTTTAAACTCAGTGACGTCATTTAGGCCAGGGTTGCTAAATGAGACTGCAAAAGTCAACATTTTCTTTTCGTTTGGCAAATTATTAATTTACTGCTAAAAATAATGGACAAGTACTCACAAAATTGATATTAAGCATATTTAAATCATCAAAATATGAAGATCATACACTACCATTCAAAGCTTTTTTTTAAACCGCATAAACACATTTCATTACACCAAATACACAAAATAATGTTCTTTTTAGCATTCAGCTTGTCTACCAAACCACTGCAGCATGAATCCATGTCCGGTCTATGAGAGAGAATCCAAGACCCTCTTTCTGTTTTTTGTCTGTGTTCCCACTCGAGTCTCTGAATATGAACAAATATGCACAAACAAGAGCCAGGGGCGACTATGTTATGTAACCAGTAAGGACACTGGCAAAACCTGGAGCCATACTGTAACGAATCAGCTCATGGGAAATATGAATAATTAATCATAACTAGTTATAATTAATTATGAATATTTTAGATCCGCTGTAGATATTTACTTGACCTCTCAGGGTCAACTGTCTTGTCTTAGTCTGAGACAACTGGGCTACATATGATCTCATAATCAAGTGCTTCTGTCAGTTCGCGTTGAAAAGAGATTAAACATTGAGGACCGTAGAAATGAGTGCAGCTGCCAATATGCAGTTTGCTGTGGAGAACAGAATCTAGCACAACGTTTGTGTGTTTCTTTTCACAGGATGCATATGTTTAGCGGATCAAACACTATACCAATGCTAATATGATGCTTCCAACATGCTTGGCACATAAGTTTCTGATTTATAAATTACTCACCCACAGGTGGTCTGGTTTCATTTGTAGATGGTCCGGATTCATTGCTAAAAGACTTATTTTCAATTGCGATATTCAATATTTATTTTTTTTAATAAATTGATCTGATTGATGTTAGTTTCACCATTTTCAAATTCAACTCCACAAACCTGCGCATTTTACTGTTATGTCCTTATGTCGTAAACATAACATGGTGGGTGGGACTAACAGAAATTGACGAATCATCATGTTGACAAGCGTAGACTATGGTATACACCTATAGGAAGAGGGAAAATTAAGAAACTGCCTCCAATTGACCATGAAAACTTTTTTATAAAGCTATAGTGAAAAAAATAGTAATATTTTTGTTGAATAATTTACATCCATTTGGAAAATTACCTACTTCTCAGTGGGTGGGCCCATGCCCACACGCTTCACCACTGCTCCAAACTTTTGATCAAAATACTTCCTGATGTATTACCGTCTAGCCAAAAATGTGCTTTATGCAAAGCAGTTCTGTGCCATTTTTCCATTTTTATTGTAGATTTCAGTTTTTTTTTTCTTTTGCAAAAATTGATAACAGCTGCTTTCCTCACTTTCATTACCGCTCTTTCTCCAACCGTGCTTTATTTATTTTTTATTTTTTATAAACTTATTTGAAGTAGTCCTTGAGTTGCATGTCAAACCCTCTTTCATGGACAGCATATGCCTGTTTACCCTCATCATACTCAAAGATTATATGAACAAACTTGTGAAATAAAAAGGAAATGCAGTGTCATGTCCCTGGTTGGTATCTTGTCACAGCTGAGCATCCATAAGGGCCCCAGTGGAAACTCACAACTTGATACAGTGTGGGTTCTTTGGTTCTTTGCAGCAGTAAAATGTGCAAGCTGTAGTTTTATTTCAGATAAGTTTCTCTAATGTTACATTACCTCTTGAAATCATTTTAGAAAAAAGATAACTATAGGCAATCAGTATCTTGTTGCACATTCTGCTGTATCACACCATTTTCACTTCTTTTCAGTATTATTTGAGTGCTCAGTAAAGATAAGATGTGTTTTTAAACATTTGCGCAGGGCTGTGTAACATTAGGGATAGAGACCATAATTCATTTTTGACGTAAGAGATAAAGTTATCCCAGTGTTTATAATTCATGCACGTAACATGGCTCATAAATCATTAAATAATTTTTCTCTAATTATTCCAGATACTCCAAATGTCACCATCACAAGCTCATTGCACAGTCCTCAACTCCTTTTGCACTTAGTGATAAAATATTAGTGATAGCATCTGTCAGTGGCCCAGTCCAGTAAACATAATGGATCTGTCTGTATCTACTTGCAGTTCAAATCAGCAGTAACTTGGAAAATCACAGGACTTTTGCCAGATTAAGCAATCTAATTGGAATATAATAAATAACAGTTATATAAACACAATAAAAAAAAGCACGTAAAGCATATTTTTATCCAACACAGCCCTTCAAGATTGTGTCAAACAGGAGAACTAATGCAAAATAATTATAATGCATAAGAGAACATGTAAGAAATGCATTTGTATAATTTGCATAATGTTCATAAAATGGAAGCTTAAGGACATTTTAATTAATTTTAATAAAATATTGGTGCTTACGCTTATAACACTGGTGCTACTTATGTCTGTGTTGCCACTTTTTCCCTACAGTGGAGACAGTAACACCACCCAGACAAATTAGCACATTAATAAGATTATATTTATCAAAATTTAGATTAAAATATGCAAAAAATAAATAAATATTGGGGACAGTTTTTTTCTTCTTAAAATATTATAAAATGTATGTTTTAACCTATTTAATAAAGTTGCATGTTTAATAAAATATTCTGTATATTCACAGTATAACTGGTTTTATGTGTATTAAACGTGTTTTTCCCCATTACATCCCAGGATAACTCTTTGATGTATGGTGGAAATATGCGGATTTTGTTAAACATTAAATCTCTCAAACTCAATTAAATATGTATTTTAAAACAAAAATATAACTTAAAACAGTGCACACATTTTTTTCACCCTACAGAATACAAATATGCAAACATTTTTGGTATTTAACGATTTAACATTATTTAACATTTAATTCACACACATAAAGAAAAAATACTTTATGCTCTCTTTTACTTGCAGACTTTTACTTACGGACTACAATAAATGAAACAGATAAAGAATGTTTTTCACCCTGCTTATCATCCTGCTCTTTAACTTAGTAAATGTTTAACTTAGTTTCAGAAATTTCCTGTGTTGATATAGGTTATTATAAATAAGGGATGCTCAGTATGTTTTGGTTAGACCTGATGAGAGGCTTGAGAGGTGGTGACGAACCTGCTGTGTTGCTGCTGCTGCTGCAAAAAAAATCATTGCTGTGAGTATTGCTTCTTATGGAGAGAATTTTTGACAAGGACAAAAAAAAATCTAAATGTAATTTATTATTTTTTAAGAATAATATGTTGTGTTCTTGTGATGTCAGTGTCACCTTAAAAATAAAATACAACATTGTGTCAGGACTTACAAAAACTGTTTATTTGTAGCGCTACCTCTGAATAAAGGGGGTTGGCCAGACTTCTGATGCTGCACACAATTCAGAGTGCCACTAACAGTTTTTCTAATAAATTACAATGTATTTGTCCCAAATTGTTAACACTGATGTTTTTATTTTCATACAGCGTCAATAAATTTGCAGGTTGAAGTGCGAAACTTTCTTATGTAACTTCTGTCTGTACAGTGATTATACTCATTGTCTTGTTTTGGACGTGAGACCAAGTGATTCTTGTACTTTGTCCTATGTGTGCACTCTGCAGGCGTGCCCCTTGACTCTTTTGATTCTAGCAGTATTGTGCTTTTTGGCAAGGTTTTGATCATTTTTGTATAATTTTTTTTGATCATTTTTTTATATAAAAGCCTCAAACCTGGTGTTGCTGTTGTAAAAATCAGGTGTCATACAGAATTCCAGCTCTCGTCAATCTCAATGACGACCAAACCTTCCTTGCCTTGGCTGAAAAGAGAAAAACATTAAGTGACACAAACGCAGAAGTGCTTGTGATGCGAAGAGGAACATTGAAGGATGCCAAGACTCAAGACGTTGAGGTCCAAAAAAAAACTGAAATATTATTCCTGAGTTTTCTTAACTTACATAGCCTGGCATGAACACAGTCATGATGCTTTTTATTTCAGTGGGTCAGTGGTCATCAGCTGCTCTCTTCAGCTTGTCTACCAAACCACTGCAGCATGAATCCATGTCCGGTCTATGAGAGAGAATCCAAGACCCTCTTTCTGTTTTTTGTCTGTGTTCCCACTCGAGTCTTAGACTTGACAGCAGATGTAATCGGTGAGCAGATGAAAGAGTGGGCCCATTTGCTGTTTGACCAGGACACGGTGTTCAAATGAAGAGCAGAAGACTGATTATCCCAGCATATGTTTATCGTTACACAGGCAAACCTGACTGCACATCACGCTGCTGCTTATCGTTTTGCTGTTTCACGTCTTTTGCTTTAGCATTCTGCAGTGATGATCAACGAATCACATGGAAGGTGGGAAACCAAATGGATGTTGAGTCGTGTGAGTGTCAGATGGCTGAGATCATTGACGAGGAAGGTAAGAGTACTCTGTACTGCAATGCCCGAACCCGGCTTGGCTACAGATCGGAGGCTCTAAGCTACAACTCTGGAGAGGATTTTGGCACAGTTTTATCCCCAAACAAGCTGATAGAGACCGGAAACGGATGCCTAGGGAGTGTGTTGAGTTTTCTAGAACAGAGTAATCCAACAAAGACATGGTTGCTCTATTCGTATCCCTCCAATCCAAAAAATAGAGTAGATCTTGGTCTCTACTTGAATTAAACCCCACTGGATTCCTTAGGGTGGCCAGATGAACCTTTATTGATATTGCATCATGGTCCCAGTGCGTACTCAGATCTGGTAGAGTATGAGCCTGGATGCTTTGCTTGTCTCATGGAGTGTTGGACAGAACATGAGAATGAAGAAATAGCCTTTGTGCTGTTCGAACTCCCTGAGAAAAAGCTATGAAAGTGTTCATTTTCCTTTAGTACCTGTAAATGAATGCATCTATCGCGACAAATCTATAAAAAAAATTTTCCCGCTGAAAACTGCTTTTGTAAATACTGATTTGGAAACTGGGATATGTACAGTATGGCACCAGACAGACTCATTGTGATTAGCATAATAGTCAGTCATTATCAGCAATTTAGAAGGTATATATTATATATAGTTCTTGAAAAGATCTAACTATTACACATTAAATGCATATAACAGACAATTTAATTCATACATTCCTTTTTATTTCTGATTAATGCTAAATGTATCTGCTTTTGATGCATTTGTGGCAGTAAACATTCAAATGTGTAACATGAACATGGTGTTTCCTCATTTTTAAACTTTAGATAATCAAAATCACATATAACGGGTTCTCTTCTTTTTGCATTTAAGTCCACTGCCAACACAACACCATGCCTCCTATGCTGCATAGATGATTAAATGTAACTAGAGTGTTAACATGTTCTATTGCTGTTGGTTACTGTTACTATTATGATTACTATTGCTGTTTAGGGAGCGGAGGGAAATAAAAAAAATTCTCAGCAGTTGTGCAGAATGTAGAGAAAAAACAGGATGTTTTAAATGTAATTTGAATATATACTAAGTACAATGTACCGTCAATGCTTATTGTTGTTGTTACTATTACTGTCATAATCACATTCACTGCCACGGCCATAACTGTAATCTACAACAAAAAAATTTGAAAACTGTTAGAAGACAAGGGATGTTGTCAGAGATAAAAAAAAAATAATTGTAATATAATAATAATAATAAAGAAGAAAAGGAAAGTAGAATAAAGAGTGGGAAGAGAGAAAGAGAAACTACAGAAACTGTACACATGTTCAGACTGACGATGGAAAACTGCAGAGACACTCCCTGCTGTACATGATCCCATTTCCTGTGATTAATATGTCTTTGGCAGGCTCCTTTCAGACCACTGGTGCATGACCTTGTCGTGCACGACTTTGTACATAAACACTATTAGCAGAAATATGATGATATATTTCTTTGAATTTAAAAATAAAGTTACTGACAGAGAAAACAAGCTTTTTTTGTAACCTGGAAAATAATTAATTACTGAGATATAGTCCTTGTGACAACTTCCTCATGTGACAACCAGCCCCAGTCTCCCATATTGTTCTACAAAAGAGAAGAAGCAGATAACAAAAAAGTTAATGTGATGAACTGCACCTGTGTGAAATTTAGAGGAACTGACTTCATTCATCCTCTAAAAATCCCTTTTTGAAAAAATGTAGTTGGTAACTGACTAAAATTGCAAAATGGCAAACAGGCATAGAGATCATTTTAAAGGGGTCATATGATGCTGCTAAAAATAACATTATTTTGTGTATTTGGTGTAATGAAATGTGTTTATCTCAAATCATTTGCTGGCAAATTCCACTTCATTTGTTTCAATAATTGGAATCTAAAGCAGTGTCTTTCATACATTTTGAAATGTGGCTGAAGTGTGTATATGGGGATACTGTTACTTATACTTCTATTTATTCTATCTATAAGGCTAGAATGTAAAAAAGAAAAAAGCGTAATACATCTTCAAAAAGCAATTCAATTCCTCTCAAAGACAAAACAGGCATGAGTGCCTGTCCTGTTTGTAGTTTGTCCTGCCTGTGAAGACGTAACGTGTCTTGTCTGGTCTGCAACCTCTTTGAGTATTTTTATTCTCACATTTTTAAACATTTTGTAACCATTAGACAAAAAAAGGTAGAAAAAACACTTTAATCATTTTTTTTTCTTTTTATGTATTTTATAATAATTATAGTATAATTAAATACAGTATAATATGATAGTTTGTCTCATTATCAACTTATACCGTTTATTCTATTTGTAGGTCTTACATTTAACAATGGATAACAACACACCTTCAACTGAGCTTACAGGCATAAAAACAACAATATTCAAACAGGAACAATTTCAATGTTGGTGTTATTGGCCAAGTAGGTGTTGTTGTTTAGGTTGGTTTTGTTGGCCTAGATGTTGCAAATGACAGGTGACACAGAATTCCAGCTCTCATCTATAACATCAACGCTAATACCTCGCCTTCGCTGAAAAAACGGAATACACCAGATGACACATGCAGAAGTGTTTGTGATGAGAAGAGGATTGTGGGAGGATGACAAGAATATAGTTCAGGTACTAGACATGTTTAACCAAAATCATAAATTATTATTCATAACTGACAGTTTTCTTAACAACTACTCCACTTCATAGATTCTTTACCAGTCTAGTTTATAAAAGGCATGAACACTGTCATGATTTTTATTTCAGTGGGACAGTAGACATGAGGAGCTCACTAAAGCTTCTCTACAAAACCACCGCAGCATGAATCCATGTCCGGTCTATGAGAGAGAATCCAAGACCCTCTTTCTCTTTTTCACTTGTGTTCCCATTGGGGTCTCTGAAGACGATAAAAATAAAGACAAAAAAGAACCAGGCACGACTTTGTTACATAACCAGTCAGGACACCGGTGCAACCTGGAGCCAAACTGAAGACTTGACAGAACGTGTAATCGTTGAGAAGGAGAAAAACTGGGCCACCTTTGCTGTTGGACCAGGACGTGGTGTTCAAATGAAGGGTGGAAGACTGATTATCCCAGCATATGCATACTTTAAATCCACAAATGTTCAGCTCACATCACGTGCATTCACATTCTACAGTGATGGCTGAGATCATAGATGACAGTGGTAGCAGTACTGTACTACAATGCTCGAAGTACATCTGGCCACAGAGTCGAAGCTCAAGCAGCAGCATGGACAAGCATTTGACAAACCTTCAACTATTCAAAAGCTGATAGAAACCGGTAAGGGTTGCCAAGGTAGTGTGCTGAAAATTCATTACCCTGATCAGGGTACATCCGATCAAAAAGAGAGAAAGAATCTCGTAATCTATATGAATAATTCACCATTGGATCCAAATCTATGGAAAATGTTTCCCAAAACCAATGATGGTCCAAGTGGATACTCAGATCTGGCTGAGTGTAAAAAAGTGAGTACATTGCCTTTCTCATGGAATGTGGAGAGAAAACAGAAATTGATGAGATAGCCTTCAAGTTCTTCAAAATCAACGACGCTGTGGATTCTCCATAGCAATGTTCAAGTTCATACTGCAAAAACTTTTTTTTTACTAATGAAAATTGCTGATTGTTACCAACCAAGTAATATGCTTTCCTTACTAGAAGTACATGCCAATAATTCTGAAATATTGCTTTTTAAAAACTATATTCTATACACATGAATTATTCAATATGTAGGAAACGGTAAAAATACTTTAATTAGTTTAGCATTTTTTATTGGTAATTTCATAACGTTACATACACATAAAATAATTACATTATCTGACTGAAACTTTTTTGGTAACACTTAAAAGTCTTTATGTGTAATGCATTATAAAGGGTTATTAAAGGGTATAATTCATTATAATTATGTAATACATTATCTTGTCATAAATAATTATAACAGAATTTAAAATGCATTGTGTAACAGTGAACTGGTAAGTGTTATTCATGAGATTGCACAATAAATTAAGGTGCACTACAAGGCATAATTAATGCATTAAAACATCTTCTATAATGCATTATACATACAGGCTTTAAGTAAATTGTTACCACTTTTTTTAAATACAGAAACTGGAATCTAATTAAACAGAATACACTGTTTGTCCTGTTATCGGAAGTCCTTTGTCCTGGAGAAGGCCTACGTCAGAAATATAACATGGATTTGTCACCATCCCGCATCAGTGATAATAATGTGCTCTCTTTGCTTTTGTCTCATCATCACGCTGTCTGCGTCCAGTGTAGAAATGGTGTTATGCTACTATATTAAATTTTATGATGATTATTACATGGCTACTCACCATAAATTCATATACATGGGCATGAAATTCCGATTTGAGTTTAAATATCACACTGCTGAAAGCAGCGACTGACCAATCAGAATTAAGTATTCCAGAGAGCTGTGTAATAATAGTTTGCTAAAGATCACTGTCAAAATTATTTTTCAATTGTTTAATATTACTCAGAGTTCACAAACATTGTACTCTGACTGCAAACTATTATGCAAATTTGATTTCCTTGTATCATTACACAATAGTTTTGACTATTAATTATCTAATGAACATCAACATCATCTGTCAATGATTTTATCCACCCAGTCCCATACATGTAGAGATCCATCCGTAGCTGCTGAGAGAAGAGTTTTTGGTC
The DNA here is from genome assembly GCF_001515625.1 of Sinocyclocheilus rhinocerous. Taxonomy (NCBI): domain Eukaryota; kingdom Metazoa; phylum Chordata; class Actinopteri; order Cypriniformes; family Cyprinidae; genus Sinocyclocheilus; species Sinocyclocheilus rhinocerous. The sequence goes on from NW_015645543.1 coordinate 1,662,552, forward strand.
GTGATTGATGCCAAGAATAGGTGGTAACCACAGGCGTGGAACTGCTGTATTTTGCTTCATGTGACATTTCATGACCACGGTGTGAAAAAACTGGCTGAGGGCTCTGTCCCTCTGTACTCCAATCCAATGTGTTGTAGATGTGCACTGTTCCATCAAACCCTTCCAAATTCAAGAAAAAAAAAATTGTCAGGTCATTGGTAACCAGAGGTCTTCCCATTAAGGAAGATGAACATGACATTTTGTATCTAACAATCTTACAAAACTAAAGGGTTTGTTCTTTATTTGAGACAGGAAAAATGGAAGCATTATTTACTTACCCGACACAGAAAGACATCTGTTGAGAACAGGGGCCCAAGAAACATTCAGAAAGTCATTCTTTGATGTGCTATGTTGGACATTTAGTTTCGTTTGACAAAATGGACTCTGCAAATCTCTTAGATCAGACAGCAGCATGTGACCAGAGGACGAGAGTCTGGCTACAGTACAACAGGAAGGTTCGGACTGAGAGCTGTCACTCCTCAACCCAAATGACCAGTGCAAACCACTCTTACTGTCTTGCAGAGGATAATGACAAGTCGAGGGATCTCTTGTGTCACCCATGAGCAAAGTGCCATTACTCGCACAAATGAGAAATACACAAGCATTCACAAACTGTAAGCCACTCACTGAATCGGAGGACTTTTTCGCTGTAAAACAATAAATAAGTAATATGAAATGAGCTGTACTAATAAAGCACTTAAAAAATAAATAAGTTTTGATATTACCTACTGTATACAGAACCCGTCCTGTTGCTATCTCTGTCAGCTGAACTTCACTTATACAAGAACCATGAAGGACTGCTGGTTCGTCTGTCAATCCTGGCGCTATTTTAATGCCTTTTGCTGATGTGCTCTTGAGGTTTATGACTCCAGTCCTTTTTATAACATCTGTGTTGCAAAAACAGGTAAGATGCTACATGAAATGTTAAGACTTTGCAAAATGCTCCATGAATTCAAAAATATGTCCGATTATTTAAAATAATTTAAAAATTATAATGATTTTCTATTTAGAAGACAATTATACAGGATTCAACAAATGCATGTAGATAATTAGTTTAATTTCTCATTGTTAATTTCATTTGTAATGTACACAGACATGAATCCTACCATTATCATCGCCTCCAATATCCCAAATCTGCAACGCTGAACTAGAACTTCCAGTAGTCACCGCACATCTGTAAAGAACCGTATAGCAAATAATCATATCATCATACAGATGGCAAAATAAATAGGCCTCTAAACTTTTAAAACTGAGAAGAATTGAATATTTCTCAATATCTTGCTGTTGTTGGCATCGTGTCAAATCAAACTAAAGCAGTATTTTGCCAGTAAATAGACTGAAATAGACAGTTACAATAGAAAAGGCATTAATATTATCAAGCAGATGAGATTTCACTTCTGAACATATCAAGATCTAGTTTTTACCTTGTTCCAGGGATATGTATCAAACTCTCAATAGGTTCCTCTGAAAAGCCACCATGCTGTCCTTTGAAGTCTCTTTCTGCACAAAGACCCTAAAGTAGTGACCAATAAGCAGTTAATTAAATGAATTGCACATTCAAAATACATATGCTACTAATTCCTTTATACACCTGGTTTTCTCCTGCATATAATTTAAGAGGCAGAAGTAACTCTAAGATTTAACTTCTTGCTCCAGTGTATCCTGCAACACAAATACCTGGAATACAGAATGAAAACAGCCTTTAGAATTTAAAAGATTTTCTACTTTAATGATTCAAAATTTTCGGAAATTCAGAGAAGATTTACTTTTTTCACCCGTCCACTCTATTACTTTTGTCGGATGCTCGAGTTGAAATACATGCAGATCTTTATATCTGAAATCAAAAAGGACGCAGATTAACTGGGTAATGAAACACGTCCCTGGTGCTCAAGATAATGCTGTCTAGGTTAGGCAATACAATAAGTGTTAAAACACAACCGCTATTACAGGCGATCAAATGCAACTCACGTGTTTAGAGATTCTATAAACCAGTCATCAGCTTCATCAGAGGATATGTCCATGCTGAATAACTGTTCACTTATTTAATAAATGCATAAATACATACAAAACCTCACTCCTCCATAAGTTTATTCATCAGCAGATATTTCAAATCGGTTAATATTTCCGGAACATGTTCTTCTGTACTCCTGATGTGTTTCTGACGTACAAAGTTGTCGCCATCTGCCGGCACAAAGTAACGTAACGTAAAGTAAAGTAAAGTAAATTAAAGAAATCAAATACTTTAAAATAATAATTTTAGTTTTGTTTTGGGCTGGGATAAATTTAATTCTCCAATATGGTGAAAAAAAATTAAGTTAAGAATTAATATAAGAGCAGGCTTCTTACCTTCAATTTAATATTTAACTTGAACTTGACAATCGCTTCCAGTTACAAACTGGTATTTTAAAATCATATTATTATATTGTATTATCATAGTCATAAACACTATGGTTTGTTGAGCAAATAGTTTTACCATTTATTGCACTTAATTTGTCACCTAGTTATTTACCCATACAAGTGCTGATGAATCAGAGGTATTTCACATTCAAAGAAAATATCTTACTTCCCTGTTACAAAAAAAGGTGGATATCTTCGTACACACAATCTTTTGGAAATCCACCACTATTGCATAATAAAAAGATTTATTTTAACCATTTAACTCTGCACGAACAGCAGATAATGCCATAAAATCAAGTTGATTTGAGCACATAGGGAATGGCTACTGACTTGTCAATCATATTCTGGTTTATTGTGTAATAATGTAGGTAAGCAAAACAGAAAATCTCTGGATAGTGAATGAGTAAAAAACGTTTGGCAAATATTTGATTTACAAAAGCAGCATTCCAAAACAGCTATTCGGGTCAGAGCCTTCATTGGATGTGTTATTGTCTAGTGGCTGTACAATGCAGAGCAAAGCTGGCTCCACTTAAACCAGACCATCCTTTGACTTTCATAAACACAGACTGAGTAGAGTGAAATGTTGGAAATGTGTGGCATGTCTCTCTTGAAAAAGAACCATGTATTAACTGTAATCCAGGATTTACGGTGGTGACATATTTTAGCTCTCCCATCAGCTTTACTCAGTTTGTGATCTGCCTCACTTATGTTGTATGCTAAAATATCATCCCCATGTGTACTGCAATGTTCCACAGCTCATTACTTCAGCTGCTTTTTATTTTGAGATTCTCACACACTTCAGATGAACACACTTCTTTTTTTCAAACACGAACCATTTTTACAGGAACATTATTTTCACCTCTAGAAAATCATTGTTAAATGCCAAATGGCTAATTAATATGAATTAGTTATATAATGATAATTAAAAAGTTTTTCATTTGCTTCATATCAGTACTGACTCTTCTGACAATGTACTTTTCAAATCAATCAGCAGTCGAGGCCTGCTAAGATTGTGACTTTTTTTTTTGTTGCTAAAACCGCACAGCATCTGAAAATAATGAACAAACCATTGTTAAGAGTTACGACCTTTACATTTGTGTTTAATAAATCTGAAAGTGTTATATATTATATTATAAAGTTTGGGTTTAGTAAGATTTTTCTTTTGTTATTTGAAAGAAATGTATATGTTTTTTAAATTCAGCAAAGATGCATTAAATTGATCAAAAGTGACAGTAAAGGCATTTATAATGTTACAAAAGATTTCTGATTCAAATAAATGCTGTCCTTTTCAACTTTCCACTCATCAAAGAATGCTGAAAAAAAAACGGTTTCCACAGAAATAATTAAGCAGCACAATAATTTTTTTTTGTCACTTTATATCAACACACTTGTATCTGTGTGGACAACCATGGTGACCAATGTATTCCTGATCAAAACAGAAGCGACGACAGAGTCCTCCATAACCACATGTCCAATTCTGAATCTGCACTTCAGCATGATGCACTATGACAAAATACTATCCAAAATTATCCAAGTAGTGTTGTGCATGTATATGTTGAATTGAAATGTTAGTAGCATCTTTGCACACAAGCTTTAATGCTATGTAAAACACACAAATACAGTTATGACTAAAAATCCAATATACGGATGATTCAGATGAATTTACTTGTCAAATAAGTAAGCAACACATTCACAAATTAAATAAGAAACATTAATGAATGTGTAAATTCAGTCTTTTGTTTTCTAAATTCAAATACTTCCACAAACACACACAAACACTCCATCCATGCAGTAAAAATCTCCTACCATTCCCTGCAAAAAGTGCAAGCAATGCAACAAACAGAATCATGCCAAGCTTCTCCATAGTTTTACAGTCTCATCCTTTCAGGCTGTGTTGATGGCAGTGCCAATGTTTCATTTATACAACATTGAGTCAAAAGGGAGGAGTCCAGGGGAGCTGAATTACAGCTATATATTTTATAGAAGAGGTGTCTTAAAATTAGGAAAACCAGAGATTTACCAGAGAGTAATTTTAATCTGCTACTGAGGCTCATAGCATCTAAAAACAGTGTCATTTCACACCCTTTTTAGTATATTCTCAACTTTGGCCAACATTCTGAGACGGTTCACTCAAAGTTATGAACAACGTGCATCCAGTAACATTAAAACATTTGTTTAGAGTTATCTGGTCTTATACTGTTCGCAAAATGATAAAATGGAAGAATGTTCCCTTAATGTTAGCATAACCGAGAAGAAGGAGAAGAAGAAGAAGAAGAAGAAGAACATTTTTAAAACAATATTTAAAAAAATCGACATTTTGAACATTCAGAAACAATATTTTCATAACTTGAATGTTACATTCTTAAACATATTTTTGTTAGCTAGGTGATGAAAATTACTGACAAAATTGTAGTGAGTATAGGCTACCGGATTATCACAAGTATTTTTATTATTCTTCCAAGGATTTGCAATCTGACAGTCTTACCATTCTAAATGTTCTGGTGTAAAATATTTAACGACCATATTCATTCTGCCAGTAGCGTAAAACTTGTTTTTAATAGGTATGATGGACCTCATGAGGATAAATCCTACAAGTCACTGAAAAAACAAACTAATTTCACTAAGGAATTGCTAAACTTCACAACCAATTTCAAAGAAATGGGAAGAAACACACTGAATTGAAAGTGAAATTTTGAACAACATTTACATCTTTGAAAAATCTTTTTACAGCGTACTGAAATATCATTATAGTAGGCCTTTGATCTTTTTTTATTTTATCCCCAAAAATCTGATTTATGAATGAACCAGCAGATGTCGCTGTAGCATTAAAAGCCATGGAGCAAAAATCCTTCAATGACACTAAATTATGAATACGGCTAAATTAATTTTCATTCTCTAAATTCACTTTATGTCTCAGTATGTTTCATAAAATCATTCCTTTATTAGAATACAAATTGCTTGAGTACAAAATATGTTCCTTAATAAAGCTGTATTGATATATTTTAAATCTAATCTTAGCACACCTTCCATTTCTTTTTCTGCAGTAATTTCAGCTTCCTTGAAGTGTTCATGATAGCAATCAAACAGTCTTATCTGTTATTAAAGCAGATTATTCACGGTTCTCACGTTGTTCAGTGGAATGAGGGTAAAACCACATATCCTTTAGAAGACAGAGTGCAGTTTATGGGGAATTGTACAAAGCGAGTTAAGTTGGTAAAAAGAGTGAAAATGGGTCATGGCATTATTAGCCTTTTTCTAATGTGCGTCATCTAATGCATCACAAGGCCATTATGGAGGGGCCAAATACAAAAACATTCCCCCTGGAAACAGAGGGGAACATTAGAGAGATTTCAAATTAATCTCACTGTATCTAGTTTTGGGTCTAAGGACTGAAACCCATTAAGGTTCTGGTTTGAAACTTCTCGGTGCACATGCATGTGGTTACAGTGGTTTCTGACTTCGCCTTACTGCTGTGGAAAATTATACATAATACAGATAATTATGCTTTGTGACAGGCTTTTAAGCTGTCTGTTTCTGCAAATGGTCACATTTCCGTGTGTTTTAGTCCACCTTTATTTCAGAAGAGAGAAACCATGGCGACTGCATCTGCCCGACATAAAAGAAAAAGAAAAAATTGAGCCAGTGGCTCCCTGATATACTGTGGTGAAGGTTGAAGTGCCATGTGACAATGAGAGCACGACTGACCTTGCTTTTGAACTTCAAATCCCCCTCAAATCTGTGGGTAGATGCTGAGAACAGTCTCATGCAAATGAGGACATTTAAATGACATGGTAATTCATAAAAACCAAAATAAAGAAAGAGAGCTTTTCTGCAAATGTCACAAGGATACCATAAAGTGAAAAGAAATCATGATGGATTTGAAAAGGATCGTTGTCACTGCGTTCTTTGACAAGATGTTGGATGATGAACCCGTAGGGAGACTGCGACTGTTTGTTCACACACACACACACACACACACACACACACACATACACAAAGCCACATTTGAAAAGAGACATCCCTCCTGTCAGTCATGCTGTAATTATGACTGTATGAAATGATGTAGGCTAACAGAACTGTTTGTCATATATTGTAGTTTTGGCTCTAGAGCTTCCTGCAGCAGTTGTTTAATGTCAAAACAATGATGAATGGGTTACAGTTCAAAGTTCTCACAAAACATACTTTTATGCAACACACAATAACAACATTGTTCTGACGTGTCCATGATAATTGTTTCTGTTGCTCATTTCAGTCTTCCCACATTTCATGTAATAATTAATCAAATATTAATTTATCTTTTCAGACTAAGTTTAAGCTGAATTCATAACTGCATTCTACTCTTACTATTTTTACATATTTATTTCTATGGCAGCATAAGCTGTAGTATGCTGTCCCCAGTTCAGCATTAATCATAACGTACCTACGATTCGTTCGACGCATGCGCACTCAGGGCCGGAGTGGGACTCATTAGCCTTGTCCAAATACCCACACTTGCGGTCTTTGCACTTGACCACTTGTATGACGTATTTCCTGTATTTGGCCCAAGTGTTCAAGTGAGGATGAAGACCACAAGTGTGTGTCGAACTTTTCATTACCTGATGGGACACACTTGTAGTGTTGTAAAAATGCAAGTGTTTACATATGGGCTTACATTTCTGCCACAATTCTGCGCGCGAAAGATCATATTTTGAGCGCACAAAAGTGCATTTTGCACACGCGCGATCTGAGTTTGTGGAGAAAATGTTCGTTTCGCAAAGAAAAAAGTCTTTTGAGCGCACGGAAATCAATTTTGCATTTAAAATACGTTTTTGGATGTGTGCAGACCTTCTCTTTTGCGCGTGCAACGTTTCACTAGCTTGCTCACCTGATGCCCCCCCTCTGTGCTCGCTAAATGCCAACAGCTCGGGTGCTCAACACAACCCAGCGTTACAATGTACCATAATTCCAGCCAATCAGAGACCGAGGCTGCTAAATTCTGATTGGCTGCCTTGACAACCAATCACAACATTTCTTGCATTACCTCGACAGCATAAGAGGACAAATACAGTACATGCATAATTATTATGCAAGTTGATATTCTTATCATATTTTTTTCCAAGCACATTTTACCAATTCCAAACGACATCAATCTTAATAACTACTATTAATCTTGTATTTAATAATTTATAATTGATATATAATTATTCATGAAGGCTGAAGGCTGAAGTGAAAAATGTCTTATATTCAGGTGTGCATAATTATTAAGCAGAATTTCTTTTACAGATAAAATGAGCCCAAAAAAAGAGATTTAACTCAGACTGAAAGCAAAAATTATTAAATGCCCATGAGAAATATTCAAAACTAATACAATACTAGAAATTGCAAAGTTAATGCATAACCATTGGACAGCAAAATGCTCAGTGGGTCAGCAGGGTCAGTCAAAAACATGTGGAGAAGAAAAGATGCATGTTAACTGCAAAAGAATTAGGAATTAAGGTGAAGAATTAGGTGTGAAATCACCAGGAACCATTTAGTCTCCAGCGCTCAAACGCCTATCACAAATAAAACAACGTTTTGCGCAAAAATAATGATTAGTTATCTATTTTAGTTATCAATTGAGAATTTGTTACTGATATGATCTGGTGAAAATAATAATATGGCCCGCGAGAAAATAAATAAAAAGAGTGGGGCAGCTATGAGTGCAGGCAGCCTAAGAACAGCATAGTTCAACTCAGTGGCATGACAACACCGGCCCTCGCGGCCAAAAAAACATCCTCCCGGTGCTCCCGATTAGCCAATCCGGGCCTGTGCGCACTACATCTGTTTTGTAATACTTCACCTGACCTGGAGAGGACAGCACGTTGCATCATCTTTCTATTCTTGAACAAACGCCATTACCTTCTGACTTCTGATTTTTCGTGTTCTGTTGAATTTACTATAGCGTTTTCCATCTAATCCTCAGAGCAGGTTTTAAAAGCACCGGTGCAGTTGTTTCCATGCACATGCGCAGATGACAAACGCGCAAATGTGTGCAAGGCTACAGAATTGCGGCTCTACGAAGTGTAGTAGTATGAACGAAGTAAAAATTACTGTAGAAAAACGAATAAGTAGAATGTACAATATGCCTATTATTACGATTTACAGTAGCTACTGCTAAACGTAAGATTGTGGGGATGTGAAAACGTGCTGTGGAAGCAAGACAAAATATCATAAAGCCCAAAATATCAAAATTGACCAGTGCATGAAAAAACAGTGGTCTAGGGGAGAAAAAGAGGAGCGGGAGGATGTAACGTGGTCATGTAAAGCTAAATTATGTCTATTTTTGATTTTAATAAAAGGATAGCATTTGTGGACCTTAATTAGGCTATGTGGCAGAACCAGCCTAAGGATTGACTGGGTTGACTCTGGAATGCATGAAGTGAAAATATTTTATAAATCCAGGCAGTAAGACAAGACATTATCATCTTAAAACTCAGTTTTCTTGTAATTCACAATGCTAAAATTCCACATTGGAATTTTGCATGGTTGCATCCATCCTTGTTATGTTATGTAATTTAATTTCAATATCAATTTTTGAAGCACAGTCAGTTTGGACTGTTTTATAATAGAGTGAAATGACACTTTAGTGATCAGGCACATACATAGAGGTGTCATATGCTGTCCTTGCCATAAAACTAAATTAGAGAACTAGAACTCAAGGGTCAAACCTATTAAAACTGGTCACATGATTATCTGATGGACTGCCTGAAACCTGTACAGAATGTTCTTCATAGAATAAAATGTCAAGTGTCTATCATGCCATAGTGTTTTCACCGGGGTTACAAAGAACTCCTGTAACTGGAGACTTAAAACTATGTTCAGAAACATTCAAATGGTTTCTAAAAGGTCTATATTTTTGTATTCTTCCAACGATTATAATTTTCATTTCAGTCAGGGCCTCTTTATAAATCGCACAGATGGGAATGAAATGGCCCACTAGGACACACACTTTGGGAAATGCTGGTTACATTTGTAGCAGGGATATTTAGGAAACAGTGGAAAATTCAGTTTAGCTCCAGTCCTTTGAAATTTGTAAGATTATTACCAAAAACTGTGTCTAAAAATCCTTCATTAAATATATAAAATAATATTTTCTAGATTCACCAGTAGCAGTGTAAATGGTATAGGATGAAAAGTGTTCCGCTAAAACTGGATTGTCCGTGTGCAAACTCATTCACAAATCAAAGGGAAGGTCTATGAAAAAAAATTCATATTGCTCCACTTTGATGTCTCTCTCTTTTTCTCTCTCTCTCTCCCATTAAGAATGCGGGTATATTAACAAAGTGAAACTTCCATTCCTTCATCCGCTGAGATTAGCCAGCAAACTAATTCCCTCTCTAACCCTGCTACTTTGAAGTCTTCAAGGGAGCCAAGAACTTTTGTGCATGATTTACATAATCTGACAACTGCATCCCATCTATTAACAGGAAAGTGTTCTAATTTCTTACCAAGATAGCATAATCACTACTGGTTTCATCTATCTATCTATCTATCTATCTATCTACTCACCAACACACCCATCCATCGATCTGTCCATCCATCCATCTATCAACTGTCTGTCTGTCTTTCTATCTATGTATCTGTCGATCATCCATCCATCTATCATCTACCTACTCATCAACACACCCATCCATCCAGCTATCTGCTGACTATCTGTCTTTCTATCTATTTATGTATCAGTCTATCATCCATCCATCTATCCATCTACCTATCTATTGTCTGTCTATTTGTCTTTCTATTTATTTATGTATGTCTATCATCCATCCATCCATCTACCTATCTATTGTCTGTATATCTGTCTTTCTATTTATTTCTTTATGTATCTGTCTATCATCCATCCATCTATCCATCTACCTACCTACTCACCAACACACCCATCCATCTGTCTGTCCATCCATCCATCCATCCATCTACCTACTGTCTGTCTATCTGTCTTTCTATTTATGTATCTGTCTATCATCCATCCATCAATCCATCTACCTACCTACTCACCAACAAACCCATCCATCTGTCTGTCCATCCATCCATCCATCCATCCATCCATCTACCTACTGTCTGTCTATCTGTCTTTCTATTTATGTATCTGTCTATCATCCATCCATCTATCCATCTACCTACCTACTCACCAACACACCCATCAATCTGTCTGTCCATCCATTCATCCATCTACCTACCTACTGTCTGTCTATCTGTCTTTCTATTTATGTATCTGTCTATCATCCATCCATCTATCCATCTACCTACCTACTCACCAACACACCTGTCCATCGGTCTGTCCATCTATTCATCCATTCATCTATCTATCTATCTATCTATCTATCTATCTATCTATATCTTCTCACCAACACACCCATCCATCTATCCATCCGTCCATTTATCCATCCATCTATCCATACCTACCTGCTGCCAGTCTCCTGTCAGTCTATCCATCTTTCTGTCTAATTATGTATCTGTCTATCATCCATCTACCAACACCCATCCATCCATCCATCCATCTACCTGCCTACTTTCTGTCTGTCTATCTGTCTTTCTGTCTATTTATTTATCTGTCTATCATCCATCCATCCATCTACTTTCTGTCTGTCTTTCTATCTATGTATCTATCGATCATCCATCCATCTATCATCTACCTACTCATCAACACACCCATCCATCTGTCCATCCATCCATCTACCCACCTGTATTTCTATCTATTTATGTATCTGTCTATCATTCATCTATCAATCCATCCACCTACTGACCAACACATCCATCCATCCATCCATCCAATTACCTACTCACCAACACACCCATCCATCCATCCATCCACCTACTGACCATCTATCTGTCTTTCTATCTATTTATGTATCTGTCTATCATCCATCCATCTACCTACTCACCAACACACCCATCCATCCATCCATTTACCTATCTATTGTCTGTCTATCTGTCTTTCTATCTATGTATCTGTCTATCATTCATCCATCTATCCATCTACCTACTCACCAATACACCCATCCATCTGTCGTCCATCCATCCATCCATCCATCCATCTACCTACCTACTGTCTGACTATCTATTTATGTATCTATCTATCTATCATCCATCCATCTATCCATCTACCTACCTACTCACCAACACACCCATCCATCTGTCCGCCCATCCATCCATCCATCCATCCATCTATCCATATCTACCTACTGTCAGTCTATCCTGTCAGTCTATCCATCTTTCTGTCTAATTATGTATCTGTCTATAATCCATCTACCTGCCTACTTTCTGTCTGTCTATCTGTCTTTCTGTCTATTTATTTATCTGTCTATCATCCATCTATCCATCTACTTTCTGTCTGTCTTTCTATCTATTTATGTATCTATCGATCATCCATCCATCTATCATCTACCTACTCATCAACACACCCATCCATCTGTCCATCATCACCAATACACCCATCCATCTGTCATCCATCCATCCATCCATCCATCCATCTACCTACTGTCTGACTATCTGTCTTTCTATCTATTTATGTATCTGTCTATCATCCATCCATCTATCCATCTACCTACCTACTCACCAACACACCCGTCCATCTGTCCGCCCATCCATCCATCCATCCATCCATCCATCCACCCACCTACTCACCAACACACCCGTCCATCTGTCTGTCCATCTATTCATCTGTCTATCTATCTATCTATCTATCTATCTATCTATCTACCTATCTATCTATCCGTCTTTCTGTCTAATTATGTGTCTGTCTATCATCCATCTACCCACATCCATCCATCCATCCATCTACCTACTCACCAACACATCCATCCATCCATCCATCTACCTATCTACTGTCTCTCTTTCTATCTATTTATGAATCTGTCGATCATCCATCCATCTATCATCTACCTACTCCTCAACATTTATTTTCTATCATCTACCTACTCATCAACATTTATTTTCAACATTTAACATCTATTGTCTGTCTATCTGTCTTTCTATCTATGTATCTGTCTATCATCCATCCATCTATCCATCTACCTACTCACCAACACACCCATCCATCTGTCCGTCCATCCATTCATCCATCCATTCATCCATCCATCCATCCATCCATCCATCCATCTACCTACCTACCTACTGTCTGTCTGTCTGTCTTTCTATCAATTTATGTATCTTTCTATCATCCATCCATCCACCCACCTACTCACCAACACACCCATCCATCCATCCATCCATCCATCCATGTCTTATAGTCCGATAACCATCCACTCTTGATTTGTAATGTAATCATTACATTTAAGCTATTAAGCCACTCTCTTCATTAGCAATGCCTTGGTGGCAGGTCAACAGCAAATGGCACCCAGTACAAATGAAATCACTTTCACCTTTGTAATCCAGTGCTCCATCTTGGCCAGTGCTGTTGAGTCTCAGGAATGTTTAACAAACTTCAATTTATGGCTAATTTGAAATAAACGTTCGGACCATTTTAAGGCTTTAAGCAATTTAAGTATGGAGAAATGAGTTTCTGGTTCTCAGTGGGCAGAAAAGAGCTTTGATGTTTCTTAGTGAGCTCTCTTTCTTTTACCTTTCTCACAAATTAAGGAGGGAATTTGTAACACACAATATGGAGTTCACGGTGTCAAGGGGCATTAGTCAGAAGAATGCTGGCTCTTCGAGAGGAAGAGAGAAAGAGAGAGATACTGAAGGAATTAAGCAGTGCTTGGGTTCAGAAACTCGGCAATAGAGATATTCTCAAAGGTACTTATTGGAAACTGCCATTAGGCAAAAAATGCAAGTCAGGGCAGAGTACTGGGGATCATTTAAGGGTTTGATTTTAAAAGACATAAATTATGGTTTGTCATAGTGCTAATTAATACAGAACTGAGTCATTCTTTAAATAAAAAATATGAAGGGAAACCCTATACAGATTTACATGCTCCCTTGCAGTTCATGAGTGAAAAATCGAACTGAATTGGCCACACGCAACACTCTTCAAAATAAAGGTGCTTCACGATGCCATAGAAGAACCTTTTGTCTAAATGGTTCCATAAAGAACATTTAACATCTGAAGAACCTTTCTGTTTCACAAAAGGTTGTTTTTTGGCGAAAGAAGGTTCTTCAGATTATAAAAAGATAAGAAAGAGATGGCTCTTTAACCCTTGTGTTGTGTTAGGTGCCTACTCTCAGATAAATGAGGCCTACGATTAATCAGAAGCAAATATAAATACAAAACCAGTCCTAAATGAAAGATAAGAAGTTGACAAAAAGATTGAATCCAATCTTTGTTGATAATATAGCATAATGAGTGATTTATAAGCATTTGTTTTAGGCCGGGTCATTTTTGCCCTGGAACATTACAGATGTAACAAGGTGAAAAATCTCCCCCAGAAAAGTATGAAAATGATCAAAAAATTTTTTAGAAGTAGTTATACCCTTTGTGAACGAAGTCACAAAATTTCAGTCCAATGCGATAACATTAACTAGTATTTTCGGGAAAAAGAAAAAATTTTCAGAGCAAAAAGGACCCGAACACCACATTTAAAGAACCTTTGACTGAATGGTTCTTTGTGGAACCAAAAATGGTTCTTCTATGGCATTGCTGGGAAGAACCTTTTAAGCACCTTTATTTAAGAGTGAACATGAAGTTGAACAGGAATTTGTTTTTTCACATTGGTCAAAAAAGTAAATATCTAAAAAGTGATGAAATATAGCAACTAAATAATAAATGATAATTATACTATATAATTATACAATTATAACTAAATCTATAGGTGGAATTTCAAACATAATATTTTTTTATTGAATTATTTTTATGTTTTTAAATATTTTATAATATTTATAGTATTTTTAGTTTTTCATTTGATATACAAGATCATTTAAAAATGTAAGAATCCACCCACCAGCCCAAAAAGCGGAATCCAGTGGCCTGGTCGAAGGTTTAATGCGTATCCGGTCTTTTACTTGCGCTTCTGAATTTATCAGGACTTAGTTTCAATTTTGTCTAGCTCCGTGTTCAATCTGACTCCAATTAAATACTACCAGAACAAAAACAAAGAAATCTGTAAATCAGTTGTAAAAACATAAAAGACCTTTTGTCACAACACAATTCTACAAAAGTTTTAAATCTTTCTCATAATATAAATGACTACTTTGAAATTGAAACCAATTTACCAATCGCACAAAGACCTTTAAAATGACACCAAACATGAAGGGGAAAAACAACAGGTTCACAAGATACATGATATGTGGGATATGCATATTCTTAATGAACTTTGAGTGAAACCTTTTGGGGGAAAAGAGGGAGAGGCAGAGTGGGCAAGGGGAGAAGGGGGTCGTAAATGTGCGAGGAGAGAGGTGTTGTTTGCTCTCTTTGAAGATTTCTTCTCCCGATAAGTTTTATTGTTTTATTGCATGGCGTCTGTTTTGTGTGAGTTCCTGAGTATTGGCTTCATGAAGAGTTAATTTCATAAGGAAATAATGTCACTCCTTTAAAAAAAAACATGGATTAATTTTGTCAGGGGCATGATAAATTAATATTAAAGCTTTTAATATAATAACATTTTTTTTAAATTAATCACTAAATTAACGTTCAAATTTATTTTAACATAAAACATTGGCAGTATTTGGATTTTTATGTTCACACAAGTCCCACACGTTCTTGTTTAACCTTTATAAATAAAAAATGCTTAATACACTGTCTGACAAACCGCATCTTTGATTGTCCTCTTGAGGTGAATCAGCTGCAAACAACAAACAAATGAAAATGCTCATTGTCTCGCCGGCATTAGTAAAAAGCTGTATTTGTAAAATGGAATGCGGTTTGTACCGTGTCCAATGCAGAGGGCACAGCTCATCTCTGGCTTCACCAATGGCTGCCTGGTGTTTGATAACCCCCGGATTTGTAGGAAGACATGGTTTGCATTTGTAATCAGGCCTCCGGCACTATGTCCTGATTGCTAATTGTATCCTTTGGGCCATGCATGCTTCCTGCATGGTTATTACTGTCCTTACTCCCTCCCTCTCCTCTTTCTCTATCTCTCACATGTGTTACTTCTCACTCTTAAAACCCCACACCCCCTACTATGCTTTTTTATTCAAGTAATTCTCGCCTATTTAACAAACCACCATGCGAGCTGCCAGTCACACTGGGCATTCCCCATTCAGTAATCAGAGCAGTTCAGCTGCACATGATTTTTTACTGATGTGCTGTAATGGTGAGCTCTCAGCAGGATCTGAGTCTTTCGGTAAGGCGCTAAAATCTCATGTGTCCCCTGGATGCCTTAGCTAAAGGCGTCAGATTATGTCTTAAAGGATGCTGCAGTTTTATTGACATTGCATTTATTTATTTATTTGCAAGTGAACACATATATATTCACACATCATCATTTTCTGTCAATTTGCATACACTACCGGTCAAAAGTTTGGCATAATTAAGATTTTTTAAGTTTTTGAAAAAAGTCTCTTATGTTTACCAAGGCTACATTTATTGGACCAAAAATACAGTAAAAACAGTAATTTAAAAAAAACTTGTTTATTTATTCCTTGTGATGCCAATGCTGAATTTTCAGCAGTGTCACATGATCCTCCAAAAATCATTCTAATATGCTGGTGCTCAAGAAACATTTCTTGTTTTATCAGTGTTGTAAACAGTTTTTGCTTCTTAATATTTTTTATGGAAACTATGATACACTATCATACAAAGTTTCGTGGCAAGTAAGATTTAAAAAATAAGAAAAAGAAAACTATTATTATTATTATTATTATTTACTATTAATGACTGGGCATCAATAATAACTGATCAGCACCAAATTAGCATATTAGAATGATTTCTGAAAGCTCAATATGACACAAGACTGGAGTAATAACTGCTGAAAATTCATCACAGGAATAAATTACATTTTAAAGTACATTCAAATAGAAAACAGTTATTTTAAAATGTAATATTTCACAGTATTACAGTTTCACTGTATTTTTGATCAAATAAATACTGCTCCTTGGTGAATAAATAATCTCCTTTTAAAAAAAATAAAAAAATACTCCAACTTTTCACCGGTAGTGTATTTTTCTTCATGCGAGTCAGAAAAAATTACTGTGACCTACAGATGCATATGGATTACATTTTATTGTTTAAATGTAATGTTTATTATTGTTATTGCCAACATCTATCTAAGCGACTTTGTAAAGTCTTCCTCCGTTTTCTGTGAAAATGAAGACTGTAATGCATAATAATAAAGAAATAAAGAACAAACTATATGTTACCCTGGCCCACAAAACCAGTCATAAGGGTCAATTTTTCGAAATTGAGATTTATACATCATCTGAAAGCTGAATAAATAAGATTTCCATAGATGTATGGTTTGTTAGGATTTGGGTTGTTTAATAATATTTAATATACAATATATTCTCCAATATTTAATATGATAATATTCAACAGACCTGTTTCATGGATTGTAAAAAGGTAAAATCTGCAATTTTCTGACAAGCAACAATTTTAAAAGACAGAAAAATAGTACAGGATAGCTGGTGGAAACAGCTCTGGTCCACTCAGGGACTGTGTCAGCGTCTTCAAAAGGGCACACTGTGCATTTCCACCGGCCATGCTGTGAAAGCGTCGCTCAGGCCTCCGCCTTCAAAGTCTTACATAACATTTCTGCAAGACACTGATGCTGTTTGATGGCCCATCAAATCTAACAGAAACCTTTTTGTCCCTCATTTGAATATCAATGGACTACCTTTTCAGCACACCTCCTTCGGGAAAGCGGGAATCATTTAAATGAATGACAAGAACCTTGTGAGGTTGTTTATAGGCCATGAAGAGCTTTTGTGCGGTCACATGGTCATAATGATAAATCAGTCTTGGCTCCATAGCCTACACTTTTCAAAAATAAAGGTTCTTTATCGGCATCTATGGTTCCACGAATAAACTTTTATATACATGGAACCTTTCCATTGCATACAAGGTTGTTTACAGATGAAAAAGTTGCTTTAGATTACAGTTTTTTTCAATTGCTAACATCCCTTTGTCCAATCTGTAGTCACATTTTCAAGACTCTAAACACAATTAGCACAACATCCGTCTGTTGTGACCATACCAATAACACAATTTGTGTTGTTTTCACATGCAGTCAATTACCATGTTTCTAAAATGCTTACATTTCCTTTTCATACAAGCTACCCACACATTTTCAAAACTTTGCCTCTTTTTTAAAAAAAACTTTACACACAAATCCAAGAATTGCACACACAAAATGCAAAATGCCTCACATCTCTTGCAAAATAAAGCACTGCAGATTAGATTTTTTAGACAGTTAGATTTTTGTGTGTTACATAGAGAATTGTGTGTTGTGTTTTGCAATAAGTGTTTTATGAATTTGAAAACTGAGTCAAAGGCCGAGAATTAGTGTAGATTTGGTGTGTGCTTCTGGTGTTTGAGTGTCAGGTTTCAGAAATTGTGTGACAAATAAAGAATTTGTGTGTAAGCAGTTGAAAAACACTGTAATATTAGGGCAAAGGTGTTTGCAAATGTTTGCTTTTGAGATGTGTTTGTGATATTTTGAATGCAGTGCTTCATTTTGCAAGAGATGTGAGGCATTTTGCATTTTGTGTGTGCAATTCTTGGGATTCGTGTGTAAAGTTTTGAAAAAAAGAGGCAAAGTTTTGAAAATGTGTGTAAACAGTTAAAAAAAACTGTAAGTAACAGATCAGTGAAATATTTAGAAATAGCTGATTCCAGTATCGGTGGGAGGAATAGTCAGGCGTTGAAGCTCTTTCCATTACATCAACATAGAGTAAAAAAGACCTCTTTGAATTGGTTTCGTGGATGCAGAACAACACAGAGAATCAGTAGTTGGATCAGAAAAAGGGAGAAGAAGAGGTAGGGGAGAGGAGTAAGAATATATGCTAGACTGTGCATTTTTATGTTTGTTTGTTTGTTTGTTTTTCCGCTTACACATGTATGAAAGCTCATTTCAGCCATGGAATATAAAGGGTAAAGGGTAGTAAGGGTAGACTTTTTTATCTCACAATTCTGATAAAGTCTGAATTGCAAGGTGTAAACTCGCAATTCCAAGAACAGAAGTCTGAATTGTGAGATAAAAAGGTCACAATTACAATATTTACTTTTTTATTCTGTAACTGAAACAAGCTTGCATAGTAATTAAGGCCATGTATGTTGGAATTTTTGTTGATCACTGGCATCAGCTACCATGGGGGCACCAAACCCCACCCACTGGAAAGCAATTTCAATCAAGGTTTCAATTGAATTTCTGCATAGGGGACCCTATTTTTTCTATTGTGCATTCTATAAAGTAATGACTCATTCAGTTTTAGATAGTATGTTGCCAAGAAAGAACACATTCAACACTTAAAAATGTAAAATGAGTTTCAGTCGAAGGTAAACTGAAGGCTAAATTACAAAAAACAATGGATTTATATATTGTCTATTATATGCAGGTAGAACTGAAACATGACAAGTAATGCAGTTTTTGTAAAGCCATCAACTGTTAGTATTTTGACAGTCACTGTGCTATGATTGACTATATGTTTCTGTTGGATAGAAACTAGTGCTAATGTTTTGACCGAATGACTTGATTTTGAATCGGGTTTGCTGTGTTTTGATATAGTTAGTGTATGTAGAAAAGGATATTCATCATTTTGAAATGTAGAGTTTGTATTTATTTAACAAAATGTGGTTTGTTAGAAAATTAACTATTTGGCTATTTGTGTGATGTAGGTGGGTTGCTGTGTTAAGAGTTTAGAAAAAGTACTTTAAGTATTGGTAAATGCTTGTTAGCTATTGGAAAAAACTGTAAATGTTCTTCACACAAAGAAAACATATAGGTTCTTAAAAGAGTCTTTAATTTTTAAGAGTGTAGGGGTGGGTATTATGACCACAATCTATACACCATGCACAGTATGAGTATTATTAAATGTGTATATTGTTAGTTTTTGCAGATTACTTATATATATTATTCATAACAATTTAATCTAGCGTCTTAAAAAGCTTCACAAGATGTAATACAACCATTAAAAAAGACTCAAAACAATAATAAATTATAAATATGATTGTCTGCATGTCATTGAGCATTGATATCTTCCATAAACTGCTTGCAAATGCCACATTTTTCAGCTTTTGGATGCAACCATTGGAGGCATTGTGTGATCCTTCCAATAGTTGCATCTATAAGCTGAAAAATGTGGCACAGCACAATTGAAATGCTCCCATATCAACAAAAGTGCACATCTACACTTTGGAGAATTAGTTACTGTAGTTTGGTTGGTGTTGGATTTTTTTTTAAATCGTCCCATGGATATACCACTGTATAAACGGCAGAATTTCAGCTGTTTGATTTATTTCACTACCTCACAACACGTGTGTCACACAATCCAGTCCTACTTCGCTCAACTTGGACATAGCATCACATAATATGAGCAGCAAGAAGGATGAGGATGCAGGAAAGCTAAAGACAGGGAAAAAAAAAACAAAGGTTTAATGTCTCACTCGCAGTATACTGCCAAGAGTCTTATGTGTAATTTATTATCCTCGAATACTGAAATATTTACTTGATGGTGTTCGGATTGAATAGGAACAGAAACGTCGGTCATGTTGAACCCCTGTTTTGGCACTCTTTCGTCAAACATTTGCACCTCCTCACAGGCTTCTGATTTCCCTCTACTGGAGCAAACCAGCTTTTGTTGACAAGCTCTTTGCTGAATCACAAACAGACAATACCAGGCTCTTTTGCATACTGATTCTCCTTTTCCTTCAAGTTCTGATTCTTTTTTATACTCTGCCTCATGGGGGATCATTATGAGAGGAGAGCGCAGAAACAAAGCAGAGAAAGGAGGGTAGCACTGAAAAGAATGAAAGGGCATAGTGTTCGCCCTCGAAGACAATTTTACAGTCCTGCAGCCAGGAGTGAGCAGTAATATTTTTATTCTAATTTAAGGGAAGTAATACTTCATAGAAATTTGTAAAATATTGTGTGTATTTTTAACTACACGTCGTCATATAACGAGTCAGTAACAAAACTGTAGGAGTAGGAGATCTTGGAAAATGCTAACTTTAGCCTGATAGCACTGAAAGCGACGTCCCACTGCAATCGCCGTCCAAAGCCACGCCCCCTGATTGATGTTTGCCTGCCATTCTCGCTCTGTCTGCACAGCTTACGTGAACGCGCTGATGACGTATCCTGTCTGCGTGAACCGGTGCGCAGAGGTATGCAAATACATACGTTGACAGGCAGGTAGGAAAGCCAATCAAAATGCTCGGACCAAGCGTTTTGATTGGACGAACATTTCTTGGTCCTACGCTTTCCACAGAATATATAAATACATTTAGACCACTTAACTTAATGATTGCTATGTGAAGAGACTTTCAGCCAGCATAACAGAAGACAATCACCTATTGCACCTTTACACACAAGCCTTGCGAAAAGAACCGAATCATAAGAGTCGATTTGTTCAGGAATCGGAACTACACTGCGCTGTAAGTTTGATTCACTAAAAAGAACCAGTTGAATCGTTTGGGAATCGATGAATGTCAGCTTTGTTGAATGTTTCTGATTCAATAAACAGAACCGACTCATAAGAGTGATTAATTTGAGAACACTTTGACGCACTTTGGTTTAAATCACTTAAATGAACATGCTTATTATAATCATTTGTTTGGGAATCGGCTACACTATTCAAGCTGTAGATTTAATTGGCCGCAAAATTTGCCACTGAATAATTTAAGTATAAGCATTTTTACAGTTTTTTTCAACTGCTTACGCACAAAATCTTTACTTGTCACAAAATTTCGGAAACCTGACACTCAAACACCAGAACCACACACCAAATCTGCAAAACTATACACTAATTCTCGGCCTTTGACTCAGTTTTCAATTTCATAAAACACTTTTTGCAAAACACAACACACAATTCTCTATGTAACACAAAAATCTAACAGGAATTAAATTTTTTTTTTCAACTGCTTACACACATTTTCAAAACTTTGCCTCTTTTTTAAAAAAAACTTTACACACAAATCCAAGAATTGCACACACAAAATGCAAA
>NW_015645543.1:1684520-1687151 GCF_001515625.1 Sinocyclocheilus rhinocerous
GACTTGACTTGAACAGACATAGCAGGAGCAGACTTGACATAAACAGACTAGACTCACCAACAGCGGGTTAAATACATTCAATAGACGACGAGGGCACAATGGGAACATGAAGCTACTTATAGGAAACAAGAGGGTCACATGACAAGAACAAACCAATGGGAAACAAGACACATGACTAAGACAACCAATCAGAACATGACACAATGAACAGGGGAACCAATGGCATGAATACATGAGGGCAAGGGAAGCATGACACAAACAGGGACCATGAAACAATTACAAAATAAAAGACATGGAAAACATGAACATGAAACAAAACACCACATTACACTCACGCAAATTAAGTTACAGCCAGAATCCCCTCAGTTCAGTCATGATGAATGTTTAAGTGAATCCACGAATGTATTACAGTTTTTTACGATTGTTTACACACTAAAATAAAAATTTCCACACAATTTGCAAAATTCTACTCCAATGAGCAAAACACCTCCACAGATTTGCACAACATTACACACAATGTCTGCTTCACCCTTTTTGCAAAACATTACACACAGTGATTTGTAAAACTCTACACACATTTTCACACCTTAGACACAGATAAGGATTGTGAGGTTACTTCCTTGTCATTACAAAGCCCCGGATTGCCAATGACCACACTAATGAACGAATTGGATAATCACATCCACCAGGTGTGGAAGCACACATGTGCTAATTTGAAAACGCAGCACTCAGGTGTGCTATAAAAGGCAGCAGGTGAGTTCACCTGTCTTCAACAAAAATGGAAGGAGCTAGAAGAAGAAGAAGAGCTCTGGTCCACAATTGGTTCCATGAGCACCCTGAATTTGAAGTCTTATACCTTCCCCCATACTCCCCCTTCCTGAATCCAATAGAAGAGTTTTTTTCAGCATGGCGGTGGAAGGTATACGACCTGCGGCCCTATGACCGTTTGCCCCTCATTCAGGCCATGGAGCAGGCCTGTGATCATATCGAAGCAGCTTCTGTGCAGGGGTGGATTCGTCACACGAGGCGATTCTTCCAACGGTGCCTTGCCAATGAAGACATAGCCTGTGATGTGGATGAAATCTTATGGCCTGATCCAGCCAGACGGAGAGATGAGTAGTTACAGTATTCTTGTTGCTTTTACAGTAGTTTTTCTTCAGAGTCAAAGTGTATGTACTTCATGCAGTAATTTTTATTTGTCTACAGATTTTTTGTTTCATTGATTTCATTGTTGGTTGATTACTGTAACTGATTATGGTAAGAAATACTGTAAGTATTGAAATAAATACTTGAAATATTCAGTCTGCAGCATCAGTGTTGTGCAGTGCTTGGTAATGAAAAGCATGAAATCGGTTCAGTTGCGGTGGTGAACAAGCTTAGAAACCAGCATAAAACCAGCCAGTGTTGGTGCGCCTTGCCAGCCATAGTGTTCCACAGCAACTGGAACCTGGTGCAAGCAACTGATAAGGTCACAAAAAAATGCTGATAATAATTTCAAGCGAATCAGTGAGTAATCAGTGTTGCTGGCTAGAATGAAATGCCACTGCAATTTCACAATTTTAAACATTTCGAAAGGTTACATATCACATTTCTCATGAATCTCGCTGGTCGTATGACTCCGAGTAAGCTCACTGGATGCTTTGGTCACACTCATAAAAGGAATTCCCACTACATTATTAGGTGACAATGAATCCATCCAGGTGGTTTGACTGAATCCAAGAGGTAATGTGCATTGAAATTGATGTTGTCACAATAACAGATTTAAACAAATCATGCAATATGTTCCCTCCGAACAATTTCCATGCTCTCTTACTATAATGAGTTAATCCTTCCAGCCACTGGCTTATTGAGGGATCTGACTTGGCATTAAAACATCTGGCTGTTAGACCAAGAATCAATCCATTTTAGCTGGATAGAGTCAATGGTGCCAACAGCAAACCCCATCGCCACCACAAAAACAAGCCAGTGATAGATTCCAGAAAAAATCTTTTACCTACATTTATTCTTGGAAACATTTAGAAATACTTGCATAATGTTTATAAAATATATTTAATAACATATATATATATATATAGTATACATGTTTTTTGGCTCTCTGATTAATGTATTGTGAGTGCATCGAAAAGCTACGGTGGCCGAGAAGTGCAAAGCAAAACACAATTCTGAAAACAAAATAACAAATTACAAACGCAAATGCAAGTCTAAAAAACAAAATAATTCAGAAAGCACAACAACAATTCAGAAAACATTATAACAAGTCAGAAAACACAATGACAAATCCGAAAACAAAATAAGTCAGAAAACACAACGACAAATCCGAAAACAAATTAACAAGTCAGAAAACACAACGACAAATCAGACAAACCGGAAAAGGTAGGTATAGTTTGAGACAGCGCCATTGGTTTGGGATTACTCACCGCTGACTGGACGAGACATCTGTCAATCAACGTATACAGGGAAGAACCAGCCGAAGAACAGCAGAGTCGTGGTAGAAAGTTCGGAGATGGTATTAAAGTAGCTCAGTTTAAATGTATTGTATGAATTGCCCTTACTAGAGAATAAAAAATACGGAGTGTCTATTTACACTTAGTGCAAATAGCCCGCCTTGTTGGCAGAGGCTATGTAAAGTAA
>NW_015645543.1:1687686-1691869 GCF_001515625.1 Sinocyclocheilus rhinocerous
GCGATCGACCCGGGTTTGATCCCGCCTTTTGCCGAACTTTTTTTTTTCTCCCTTTTCAAATCTCGTATCACATTGTAAAGGCATTTATTTTCAATAAAAAATTAAGGAAATAATCAAAACGTTGAAAATAAAGTATCGGGTAGGGTTTGGGTAGGTGTAGGGAGGGCTTTATTGTACCAATAAGGTGGCATCCATTTAATAATTAAAATTATAATTTACTCTCAATACGTTATTATTGCATACTGTTTTATAATGTACTACAATACTGAAGTGCAGATAATTGCCACTATTTGCAACAAGTAGTATACTTGATAGTAGAAATCCTGCTATTTTAACATAGGGTAAATAGGTATTTGCACTTAGTGTAAATAGCATATTGCTAAAAATACTGCTATTTTCACTTAGTGTAAATAGAATCCATTGCTAATACGAGATTTGAAAAGGGAGGGAAAAAAAGTTTGGCAAAAGGCGGGATCGAACCCGGGTCGAATTTGTAATTTGTTATTTTGTTTTCAGAATTGTGTTTTGCTTTGCACTTCACGGCCACCGTAAAAAGCCCATTTTTAGATGTAACTACCGAACATAGAGCAAATATACCATAGTATAATTCATAAAATGATTTATTATTTTTTTCCCCGAGCTTTGTGTGACATAAACAAATATATACATAATATAAAAATTAAATATAACAAATAAGGAATTTCTTAATGACATAATAATGTATGCTTTTTCTATGCAAGTGACTGTTTACGTTGTTTTAGAAAGAAACTGCCCCTAATCTTCTACCAAACATCTTATTTGTTAGAATTCGTTATCTGCTCTGACATGATTATTCATGTTTTTTTAAAAAGGTATTCGGTTCGGGCACATGCCTAGTTGTGATAAATAATTGAGGATCTGCTAGTTTGATAGTAGGTCAAGTATTAGAGTAATACATTATTGATTAAGGTACTTGCAGATAAACGTGCGTATATATTCTAGAAACTATGTCTTCATAAATAAAGGTCAAACGCTTTGTGGTGTAACTCACATCTGTGGTTGTTATCCTGACCTTGACATTCATACTAAATGTATTGCTTTTAAATATACAATATTTATTGAGCTTGAAACATCTATGAAGTACAACAGAGGACTACTAAGAAAATATTCACTTTTTTCTTCACTCGTGCATTAACATACAGAGCAACTTTGCATAAAATTCTTATTCATATTTCCTAATGAACTTCACAGCTGTGCAGCGAGTTCAGCTCAACCTGCGAGTGTATCTGCAGACCGTGGAAGTGATGATTTCTCCTGGCTACAGTTACTCAATCATTACCCATACTGCCACGGTTTTAACGAGGTTGGGATTGTTGGGATTTCTCAGAAGTGTACATCCCCTTGAGGCAGTACAAACCTTTCCAACAGTTTTGTTGTCTCGGGAGACACAGAGGCACAGCTGTTTTATCTCAACAACATGAGCAAAGCGGCAAGTGCAACTAAGCTCAGAATAATCAAGGTCTGACTTACATGGCAGGTCTGGTGTCTCCCCCAGAGAGAGACAGACATTTTTAACTATTACTGATCTTTCGGCGAGAGATTTAATTCTGGGCTGTAAGTTGTGATGGCTTACCTGAACTGTCGGTTCTCCCTTTGTGAGCACTGCCGGTGTGTAATTGGTCCATCTGCTCGGCGTGTTTGAGGTATTGCCTCACCTGGCAGGAGACTCGAAGTTAGTTTTTCCCCACGCTCTACTGGGCCTATTTGACTGACAGTAATGGGAACATTTTGCGACAGTTTAGGACTGTAATCACACTGTGTTTGAAAGTTACCTATATTTAGAGATTATAGAAAATATGTATAACTGCTTTAAATCCATAGATGTTTATTAATATGCACATAAATCTGTGTATTTAATTATTTAAATTTGGAAAATAAATTTTTTTGTAGGTAGAGAATCAAATCTAAATCAATCAAGTCACACTTGGGCAGTTATATATTTACATACAAAACCTATCTATCTATCTATCTATCTATCTGTCTGTCTGTCTGTCTGTCCTTGCAAAGAAGTATGTGCATTTCTCAAAACGATTCGTACAAACAGCTCCACACAATGGATTACCTGCAAAAGCCTGTAACTTACTCAAAATCTTTAGTTCGTCTCTCAAAAGCAAGTATTTATGTCAATGAACATATCAGTGCCATTAGAATGAAAAGTCCTTGTGTCATTGTTCACAAACAAGATAGTCAAAATGCTTAGTCATGTTGTCAATATAATAGTGCACTCTGTTAGTATTACCTGATGTAAACTATGACAACACTTTGGATGACAATTACTGTATTGAAATTCAGGAGGCTGCACTTCTCATGTATGCCATATATCCATTTCAAAAGTACACATTTACACATTACTGTATGTGGGATATTGATTGAAAGAAACTGTTTTGAAATTTTTTGAATTATTGAGGATATGGTCGATCTCCCAATATTTGACTGCACCCTTTGACCCGCCTCAGCCATTGTAAGGCCGTGAGTGACAACATGGTCCACATAGTGGCCCTTATTTCATCTGATTTGCACCTCTGTCCTTGGCCTCTTCTGCCTCTTCCTCTGTTTTGCCTCTGTACCTTTCCACTATGCATCCTTACTCCTCTTCTTCCTCTCTGCTGTTGAACCTGATCGTTTCCTGGATGTTCATCCATTGTCAGAATTTGTAACTCTTGTGTTGTCCTCTGTCTATATATGCTTTCCAATTGAAGGTTCATGAGATGCACCTTTGATCTATTTCAGAGACCTGGCTTATCATTGATTGATCTACATTCTCTTCATTAGTGAAAGTCAAGATTCACCTCCACAAGTCATGGCAAATTTACAAAAAGTTTAATAGAAATGTGTAGAAAATATGCTTGACAGTTTATGACAACTAGATCCATCATTTTACATTTGATGATTTATACGATGAACTAATGACTAGATGATTTGAGTGGTCAGACTATTGCACAGAGAACTATATAATACATTTTGAGCAACATGACATTAGCAACTGATAATGTAGGAAACCGCAGACAAATGTACATAATTAATTGCATGAATGTACCAAAGCAATTGCAACTTGTTCAAAAGAATGAGAAATTGTTTTTTTGATGTGCACAAGTGACTAGATGAAGTGGAGGTTGAACAAGTAGTTTTAAGAATTTTATTTCTAATCTGAGAAATGCACCAAAGCGACTGAGAAAAACTGTATCATCATAATTGTGAATACATTGGTTTGTAGAGCAAATAGTTTCCTCATTTGTGCACTTTGTTATTCTTCTAATTATTGTGTGTGTGTGTGTATACTGTACCTACAATTTCCTAAATTTCAAGGTCATTGCTTAGTCCTATTTTAACTTATCCTAACAGGAGTAGAAGGGCAGTTTCATAAATTAATTGTATTCTGAAGAACAGTATAAAAACTTAAATGAGATATTTTAAAAAGATATTCTGATTAAAATTAGAGAACACTTATAGATACCTCATAGTTATTGGTGTTAATCTGGCACCTGGTGCTAATTTCCTTAAAGGGGTAATCAGATGTGAAATGCACTTTTACATGTTGTTTGAACATAAATGTGTTTTGGCAGTGTGTGTACACAACCACACTATAATGATAAAAATCCACCCAGTGTTTTTTTTTTTATCTCCTAAAATTATTATTCCTTTCTCAAATCAAGTCGTCCTCAGATTCTTGTCTGTGTGACGTCACACAGACCCAGGCCGCTCCCACGATTGTTGATTGACAGTGGCATCAGTCTTTGGTTTTATCACAGCCCCGCCCTGAGTGAGCTGTCATCAGTCCGCCATTGTTTTACCGCCGGAGCAGATGTAGACAAGAATGTCTCCTAAGCGATTGAAGTGTTTTGTTGTTGGATGTATTAATCGGACATAGCAGTCGTCATTTACAGTGGCGGCTCGTCGGGGGAGGCAGGGGAGGCACAGCTTCCCCATAATTTTGAGGTGAAAATGGGAGGAGGACGATTTAATATTAATAAAATTCACAATTCATTTCAGTTCATGTCTCAGAATGTGTATTTTTTTGTTTGTAATTTCACAGTTGTAATACCATAACGTGAAAGCGCCACTTTTCTATCGCGAATGTGCCGAATCTGCTGATGTAATGGCAACCGCTAATGATAGAGAAGGGGAGGGGGAGGCCGGGGGAGAG
>NW_015645543.1:1694026-1722740 GCF_001515625.1 Sinocyclocheilus rhinocerous
CCGCTGCGCTGATAATGTACCAAGTACTTATGATGAGTAGCGATACTGAATATTTGATTGGCAACAGATTTACCAAGCTGTCATTCAAACAGTATATATACAAATTTAGGGAAAACAGCCTAAGCTGGATATAGGCTACAGCAGTAGGCTTAATTAAATGGCGCAACAGGCAGCTCTCTTTTAACACAGACTTTTAAGAAGGGATGGATGTTTGCTTCAAGTGATAGGCCAGGTAAGTGAAATTATATTATCTTGCTGTACGTATGTCATTTTCTTTACGTTTTCTGACTAAAAGCAACCAAAAGGCCATTTTAATTAAAGTGGTTAAGCAAATTATTATAATAATAATCGGCAGGGATCCCAGACCAATACAATTAGTGTGCCTCCTCTATTTTAAAACCCACGAGCCGCCACTGGTCATTTACTCCCGACTTCTGAGCCGCTGAAGACGCAGTGGATTATGATTGTTTTTGAAGGGAATGTGCCCCCCGATCTACCTAAATGCGTCTATGTTCGCGCGAATCATTTGTGATCCAGCTTCACCTACAGAAGAATTGCTTTTGGGACTTTTGGGGCCCCCAGAGATCTGTTTAATTAGTAGTAACAGTACTAGTAGTAATGTAATAGAAATTACAAATGTATCTACCAAAGAGTTACAAATAAATCAAAATTACGGTTTATTTCTGCATTTCTGGCAAAATTATCCCCCCATTCACTGCATGGTTCCGTACCGTCCTGCGTAGCCTAGAGTCACTGAGTGAGACCAGATGGTAAACAACGGTCAAATTAGAGATGTCTTCGAGTTCGACGAAGTATAAAGGGGGTCACACACTGGACGAGAAGCGCCGCGTTGCGCCACGTCTTTAAAATTCGAACACATTGTTTTCTATGAGTGTCCTGGTCCTGAGTCGTAGCTGGGCGCCGCCGGGGTGCGTACACTCATAGAAAACAAGATAGTTGCATAGCTAACCACTACCAATATTCAATAGGTTACATTTTTCAATCTCTGACATGGCCTTACTCAGTCAATATCAAAGATATCAATGTTATATTTTCACAGAATGTTCTTTACATGTAGAATGATTTTATGTAGAAAACAGTAAATCACAAAAAAATGCACAAAAAAAAGAAATACTTTAGCTGGGTTTTCACAGGCAGGGTCACAATTATCTACAGTGTATGAAGCTAAAGGTTTTTGGTTTAAGGTTCATAATGTAGAGCATTTTTAACATTGTATGCTGTGTGTGCATAGGTAGCTAGCAAGCACGGAATACAGCTGTTAAGCTAATAGTCACATTAACTGAATCTAGTTTTCCCAGTAAGATCATGATTGAGAAATGTTGGATACTGCCGGACATGCTGGTGTTATGGGGTATTCTATTTACAATTTTTTTTTTGTTAGCCCCAGTGAAGCATTTCTATTAATATAACTGATTAAGTAGTCAAACTCATTCTATATCAGCAGAATAGTGTGGTACAGAAACTCTATGTCCATGTAGAACAGGTTCTGAATGAATTATGTAAATATTGATACCTAGTGGTCAAAAGCAATAGCAAAAGTAATAGGTCAGTATTATTAAATTGCAAACAAAGATTTTGGAAAGATAGGTTGGCTTGTATGATTGGTGCGGTAGGGGGCCCAACCTCATATTCTTTCATAGGGCCCAAAATTGCTAGCGGCGCCCCTGCACATTACTGTATATGGGATATTGATTGAAAAAGACTGAATAGGATTCACAGTTACACTTTTACTAGTGGTCTGATAAAATAATTTAAAATAAAACACACACACACACACACACACACACACACACAAACACATTACAATGTCATTGTGATATAGAAAAGAAAAATAAATATGGGCACAAAGGCGAAAATAGAAAATGAGAAAGTCCATTGTCAGAATTTGTAACTCTTGTGTTGTCCTCTGTCTATATATGCTTTCCAATTGAAGGTTCATGAGATGCACCTTTGAGGTATTTTAGAGAACTGGTTTATAATTGGTTGATCTACATTCTCTTCATTAGTGAAAGTCAAGATTCACCTGCACAATTCATGGCGAATATACAAAAAGTCTATTAGAAATGTGTAGAACATGCTTGACAGTTTATGACAACTAGATCAACCATTTTGCTTTGAATGACTTATACGATGAACTAATGACTAGATGATTTGAGTGGTCAGTCTATTGCACAGAGAACTATATAATACATTTTGAGCAACATGACATTAGCAACTGATAATGTAGGAAACCGCAGACAAATGTACATAATCATTTGCATGAATGTACCAAAGCAATCGCAACTTGTTCAAAAGAATTAGAAACTGCTTTTATGATGTGCACAAGTGACTAGATGATGTGGAGGTTGAACAAGTAGTTTTGAGAATTTCATTTCTGATTTGAGAAATGCACCAAAGCGACTGAGAAAAACTGCATATTGACAACATGACTAAGCATTTTGTTTGTGAACAATGACATAGACTTTTCATTCTGATGGCACTGATGTGTTCATTGACATAAATACTTACTTTTGAGAGATGATCTAAAGATTTTGAGTAAGCTACAGGCTTTTGCAGGTAATCCATTGTGTGGTGCTGTTTGCACGAATTGTTTTGAGAAATGCACATACTTCTTTGCAAGTATTAAGGATGATTTGAGAAATGCACTAAAGCGACTGAGAAAAACTGTAATATCAACCTCTACCATCACTGACTAGAGAACAGTGAAGGAACCAGGCAGATCAATTGTGCCTTTGCTGTTTTTCCAAGGTCTCTGTTGATGCACCGTCATAAAATGCTGGCAGTTTTGTTATACTGTCATTCATAAGAGATCTTCGCTGTCAATGTCACGTTTTCTCCACAGGAATTGTGATGTCTGAAAGCAACATGACACTTTGATAACTGGGTGTCACTGTCTTCATTTAGTGCAAAGATGAAATTTCAGATGAAACAGAATATAGACTATGGTATTTTGCCTCCTCATTCCTTTCCTATCACTGTTGCCTCTCTGAAGCGTCCATCTGTTCTAAGTGCAGGTTTTTTCTGAGATGCGAGCCTGGGAGAGCATCATACCAGCAGTCAGAGCCGCTCGTTCATTGCTGATTACACAAACGCAGGGCTCGGATCCCCTCCGCAGAGCTGTGTGTCTACTCATCAAACTGCAACATCTGCTTGCTGTTGTTCCAATCATGCTGGGATTGAATGAAAGCTCGGTATGCGCAAAAGGAAAACAACTTCATTTTTGTTTAATTTGGCTTTTTATACAGTTGTTTTACAAAGCGTTTTTACGGGCATAATAAATCTCGCAGGTCATATAATTTCAGTCAGCTTGCTCAAACAAATGCATTTCATATTTTAAGCTGAATTCGCCTCTACTCAATAATTGCATGAGCAAGACTGCAGTTTTAGCTCTTTTTGATGAAACGATTTAAATTAATCTCTTCGTAATCACACAGTAATGTTCTGGATAAAGCATTTGAAAGTGAGATTTATTGGAAGATGAAAGTTAAATAACCTTTCAGTCATGCTTAGATTAATCAAATGTAAGCCCTGAATTACATAGAAAGTTTACATTAGCATTAAGTCAGCACCTCTGCTATCTGATTCTAGAGTCTCTGCTTTGAAAGGCTTTCTCGGCTGTGTTGCCATTACCCAGGGCCAACTGCAGTCACAGCTCTATTTAAAGAGCAGCACGGTGCCCTGGCAGTGACTATTGATTTATGCCCTTGAAAACCAGTGCACTCGCAAGGAATTACTGCATGTGACAAGTGAGCAGGATTAGTGTTATGAGTCATCTTGGGAATGTGCAATTTTAATAAAAGGAATCTAAAATAATAGCATAAACACTCCATGTGACAAAATGAGGTAGAGGATCATCAGAATCCCTGTCTAAATGGTTACAATGGTTAAACACCCAAAAGGAGTAGCTCCTTTTAAATAATTACTGAAAGGACTCAAAGTACCTTTTGCACTCAAAAATGAAAATTCTGTCATCATTCACTCGTCTTCATGACATTTGAAACCTGTATGATTTTATTTCTTCTGTCGAGCTGAAAAAATTTTGCTGTATTTCAAGCCTTCTAAAGCTTAAAAACTGAAAAATTTGTCATCAATTACCCACAAGACAATTACTTTGTATGTTGAACAGATTTAATTTGGGCTGTTATTCAGATATAAATAATGCTTAATGCACATCAAATGTGGCAAACAAAAGCTCAAACATACTAGCGTTTGTTTTCGTAAAAACCAATGAGACTTGTTCTTGTGCTTCAAGCAAGTAAGATTGAGCTTCCATTTATTATTTACATCTATCCATTTACTGCTGTATGTGCGTTGATGAAAGTTTATTTGTGAATAAAAGTCTAAATTAAATCTGTTCATCATGTAAAGTGAATGTGTATCTTCAGAAGAAATTGATTAAATTGATTCATTCATATTGATTACTTTTACTATTTCTTCATGAACATTTTAAAGCATCAACATTTTGGTTGCGTTGACTTTCAGTGGAGGGGCAGTAATTGCTCAGGTTAAAAAAAAATAAAAAAGGTTTCATTTGTGTTGAAAGTCTTGTGGATTTGGATCATCATGAGAGTGAGCTATTGGTTGAAATATCCTTTTAACACATTGAAACTTAGGTTGCATGTCCACCAAAGTGTTTTTTTCCCAAGGCTAGCGTATTTTTTCAATTGTTTTCAATGGGAGTGCCGCGTTTTTTAAAATGGCAACGCTAAGCGTCTTTTTCACGCTCAGCGCTCGTGCATTTTTTTTCTTGGCGCCAAGAGTTGAAGAATGTTCAACTTTGGGTAAAACGCTGCGCTCATCACTGTCACTTTTTAGTCAGCTATCCAATCACAGTGGAGGATGGGTGGGACAAATTCCACACCGACCAACCACTACATCATATACTTGTAAAACAGCAACAGACGACAACAAGAAGCACAACAATGGAACTAAATCATTTAAAACAAGGCAGAGCAAGTAATTTATATTGTGTCAACATTTTTATATTCATAAGCTATCTGTGAAATCAGATACTAGTTACACTTCCACGGATATTTAACTGAAAAAAATGCTGCACCTCAGAAGCGCTGTCAAGCGCTCACTGCTAGGCATTTTCAGCACAGCGCCTGGCATCTTCAGCTGGCCACAAAAAAACGCTTTGGGGGACGGGACACACAGCCTAGAGTTGCAATTAGTGCTTTCCGCTACAAAAACATGACATGATCGCATACCCAAGTGGTCAGGGTTTGGTTGGTTAGCATGGCTCTGAAAGCCTCTTCTGGTAGTTAATGTAACTACAAAATCTGACAGGAAAAAGCATTTCTCTCTATTGACGGGCATTAAATATTAGCCATGCTTTCTGGTGGCATTTTTTCATTCAACATTCTATATATTGCTAATATCTGATTGAAGTTTAATACATGTTTTACCACAGTGATTTTTTTTTTTGTAAAGCTTGAAATTTTTCCTTTTCTGTTATGCATTCTTGTGATGCAATCAGTCGGTCAGTATTGTCATTAAAGGGATAAGGCCTGTATCTGTTTCAAATATAAAAGAATAGCTCAGTCCATGCCACAACTATAACAATAATGCTACAGAGGAATAATATCAGAATCACTTTCATAGCGATTTTTTTCCAAAATCCATCAGAATTCATGCTTACAATCATCCAGCAGACAATAGATCTGCAGTGTGTGCTTATAATAAACAGAATTGTATTGTGTGTTGGATATAGTTGTCATTCTTGTTGTGAACAGGGCTATAGTCCACCCAAAAACAAAATTTCTGTTATCATTTACTCACCCTCATGTTGCTCCAAACCTGTATGACTGTCTGTGAAGCCAAACTGTTTTGATTCCCATTTAATTTTACTGTATTTTTTGTCCAAATAAATGGAAGTCAAAGGGAACTGAAATGGTTTGGTTACCAACATTCTTCAGTATATCTTCCTTTATGTTCCACAGAAAAAAATAAAGTCATACAGGTTTGGAATGACATAAGGTTGAGTAAATGATGACAGAATTTTCATTTTTGGGTGCAGTCAGTTTCCAGTATCTCATTAAGTCAATATCTCACCTCAGTATTTATTTCGAGCATGTTGAAATAAGGTGAATTCAAGTGACCTTTTCTGCTACGTGGCATTTCTTTATGTTACGACAGCTTTGTGTAGACTTGCATCATGCCAAAATATCCAGAAGCAGTGATAATCAATCTTTCTTAGAATAGAATGGCTAGGCAGCTCTTAAGATCCGTGGGAAGAATCTGTTCTTGTGGCTTAAACTGTGAAATGAATGACTTAAATGGTTACTGTCTCAAGGGATGATTACAATAGACCTGGAGGATGTGTAAGTGAAAAGAAGAGAGGGCTCTTGTACAGTGTTACAAGCACACTCTGAAATGTGATGTTTTGTCTGCCCGTCTCTCTGAGCTTTAGGCACTGCACTGTTCATAGCTGTCAACATCTTTCTGTTTAAATCCTTTCCCTCCTTTCGGTACAGAAACTTGGAGGATAAACAGAAGAGAGGGCAACAGCAAAGGCACCAATGTCCCCTGACAGGCTTAAATTGGTCCTCAGAATGGGCTGGCACTAGCCACAGAGCCTTTAGCTTATTAGAAGCTTTTGATTCGGTTAGAAGATATTCATAACTGGAGAAAGCTATAACACTCTGCCACTCTTGAGCACTTCATCCTAGAGCAGACTTATTGACTTAAGTTGTGGCCTCTGGAAAAGGTGGAAAACTTTGTAAACTCTTAAAAATAAAGATTCTTTATTGGCATCTATGAAAAGAACCTTTAACATCCATGGAATCTTTCCATTCCACAAAAGGTTCTTTAGATTATTAAAATGT
The DNA here is from genome assembly GCF_001515625.1 of Sinocyclocheilus rhinocerous. Lineage (NCBI taxonomy): Eukaryota > Metazoa > Chordata > Actinopteri > Cypriniformes > Cyprinidae > Sinocyclocheilus > Sinocyclocheilus rhinocerous. The sequence continues at coordinate 1,700,875 of NW_015645543.1, forward strand.
TCTTCAAACTAAGAAAAAATTGTTCACTCACAGGTTCTTTGGGGAACCAAAAATGGTTCTTCATTGGCTGCTTTTGGAAGCTTTATTTTTAAGGAGTATACCTGGCAAGTAAATGCTTCTTTTTTTTGAGAGAGAGAGAGAGAGCTTGTTATGTCACAGATTGTGTGCTGTAACCAATAAACAGGCTTTGTTCCTTTTATGGCACATGTTCAGACAGTCATCGTGAAACTGAAGGAGTTCAACAAAGGACACAGACATGTGTTTCATTATGAAATGCAGCATAACCGTGTATTATGTTTTGGTTTATGTAGTTTAATGACGTACATAGCACACTGCAATGTGATTTTCTTGAGAGTGTATGCTAATGTAAACTCTTTTATTTTTCATTATGTACTACCATTTAAGTTTGGCTTTTTTTTTTAAAGGTTTTAGAAAGAAATCACTTATGCTTACCAGAGCTGCATCTGCATTTATTTAGTCAAAAGTACAGTATAAACGGTAATACTGCAAAATATTATTACTAATATTAGTATTCGTTTATTAATATGTAATAATTGTTATATTATTTTAATATGTTATCATGTAATTTATTCCTGTGATTGCAAAGCTGAATTGTCAGCAGTCATTCCTTTAGTCTTCAGTGTCACATGATCCTTCAGAAATCATTCTAATATGCTGATTTGTTGCTCAAAAACATTGTTGAAAACGTCCCAGTAACCATGGTTCCCCGAAGGGAACAAGACGCTGCATCCGAAGACACTATGGGAACGCCCCCAGCGTGACCATGCTCTGAATCACATGTGTAATCAGTCCAATGGAAGGGTGAGACGTCATGGGCAGGTGACGTCATCGACCAGGAAGCTTAAAAGCACGTGCGGCAGAGCAGGCGTCAGCTTCTAGGAATGAAGCAAGCACTGGCAGGGATGCCGGAAGTATGGCTTCGAGACGCAGCGTCTCGTTCCCTTCAGGGAACCATGGTTACATGCGTAACCTGGGACGTTCCCCTTCAGGAACTCGAGCTGCGTCCGAAGACGCTATGGGAACGAGATGCCCACGCCACCAGACTGACAAATCCCTGCCTAGTGTATACTAGGACGAGAGAACAGAAGAGCCCGGAGTGGCTCGCATATCAAGGCCATATAACCTCAGGAATGTTAGGGGCGTGGACCATCCCGCAGCATTGCAGATGTCCTGCAAAGAAACACCTGCCAGAAAGGCCTTTGAGGCCGCCATACTTCTCGTAGAATGAGCCTTGACTCCCATCGGCGAAGGGAGATCAGAGGACTCGTAGGCAATGTTAATGGCATCAACTATCCACCGACTGAATGCTCTAACACCACAGCCAAATCCCACGGGGGAACACGGGACCATACCGGGAGCCTCAGCCTCAGCGCACCGCGGAGGAAACGTGTAACTAGGGGGTGTCTGCCCACTGACTGGCCACCAACCAGGGCGTGGTAGGCCGCAATGGCTGCCACGTAAACTTTTAAGGTGGAGTGGGTCAACCCTGCGGAGAATCGGGCCTGCAGGAACTCCAGAACTGTACCAATCGGGCAGTTAGCTGGATCAAGCTGGCGGTCTCCGCACCATGAAGTGAAAAGTTTCCACTTCAGGGCGTACAGTTTCCTCGTCGAGGGAGCTCTGGATTGGAGGATGGTCTCAACAACCTCGGTTGAGAGACCGGAAGCTATGAGCTGTGCCCCTCAGAGGCCACACCCACAATTTCCACAACTCCGGGCGGGGATGAAATATCGTGCCCCCTGCCTGTGAGAGGAGATCCCTCCTGACGGGAATCTTCCATGGAGAGCCGTCGAGGAGTGAGATCAGATCCGAGAACCATACTCGGCCCGGCCAGAACGGGGCTACTAGCAGTTGAGCTAAAATCTCCCAATCGTCGATGTAATTCAGTATGCGGAGCAGAGCTGCTTTGAAGTCCCCGGCCCAGAGCTCTGCTTTTGAGCCTCCCGATATAAGGAGCTGGTATGCGGAGGGGGCTGCTCCCGCCCAGCAGCCCCCCGAGATCGACGAGGGAGGAATCGCTGGAACGCCGCCACTTGTTTACGGGCCTCCTGGTACCGGTAATGGCGTCGCCGAACAGTCCAGTAGGCGCAAGCGGTGTGACTCTGCATGCTTCGCTCCCAAGCAGACCACGCACAGACTGTGTGTATCCCCGCTCGTAATGTAATGCGGGCAGGGAGGAAAACACAATCTGAAACGTGATCTGCTATCGCCCTTATGCTTTGTCTTAGCACTTGCTTTAGACATAGTGGAGCTTATTGTGGACAAAACAACACCAAATAAGACTCACAGGACAGACTGAACGTATACACACACAGAGCGCTTGCTGAATGACAGAAAGCTGACATAACAACAAAGCAGAGACAAAAACAGAAAAATAAATCATGTTATCGCTGCTCTAATAGCACATCGATTTTGAGTAATGATGCGCTTCTGCATGTTTGTACTTTGAGTTTTTAAGCAACAGACAATTATTCGACTACTCTTGCCAAGCTCTAATCCCAGTGCACTGCGGATTTACTGATTTACTTCTTCCAAAGCAACAGAAGAAAAACTTGAACCACACTGTTTTTGTTTGAAAGCCCTTTGACGAGTGTACAAGAATAAACGGCACGGAAAAATAATGTTGCATTTAGGTTTTCAACAATTTCATATTATTTCAAATTTCCTTCCTATTTATAGGAAAATGTAGCACATTAAGATGTAACACCTCAGCAGATCTGGGTCCTGTTTGTTCTGCCGGAGGCTCCATTGGAGAGAGCTGAGGTTTCTTTATTTCTGTTGTTATTCTCTCTAAGGACATGGCTTAGGGGTTTTTATCCATTTTAAGGTAAAAAATTAGGTGATACAAGGGGTGTAAAATATTGCATTTTAGCTGCAAGGGGGGAATATCTTGTGGGGAGAAAGCAATTTAAGTGACAATGAAATATTAAACAATGCGCATTTAGCTTTCCCACTTTAATACTTTGTCTTATTAATTAAGAGGGTTACCAGGATTCTTAACTGCACAGTCTTAATTACCTCCAGCCACGTTTGAAAGATCTGGTAAAAGGGCCGGCTGGTATAACAAGTCATCTTCCATCAGAATGAAAATGTTCAAAAAGCACTAAATTTAAACTCATTGCTTACGCTCGATAACACATTGTGTCTCACTGAGGATGATAGCTGATTTACATGCAGCTTATTTTAGCACACGTACAATATACCAAACATTTCATAAAATGTAAAAACATGAATAGAAACCATGTGATGGGAACCAAAGCAAAAGTCTGTTGCTCGATCGTGTAGGGTTGTTTCGCAAAAATGTAGGAATGCTGGTTGATGATGTCAAGCAGGTGGTGAAGTTATAAATATTAAGTTTTGTCATGAAACTCTAGATGGCGTAGGCCAATAAGTTCTAACTCAATCTGATATTATCACATCATTACTCACATGGCACAGCTGATTGGTTTCTTTCACATCAGGGGCCAATGTGTTTGCTGCTCAACACTGGCTAGTGCTTGCTGTAGCAGTTGCAGTGTGCTTCAGAAACCCTCCACCTTCCCCAGCTCCACCTGATCCATATAGATCTGCTATGGGGTGATTTCATGTACTGTATGTTTGCTAAAGTGTATTGAATATTTAAGTCATAATAACAAGAAACTATGCTTCTAACTACAGGTCAAGAGCTGGACTTTTAACCACAAAACTTTACCATGCTGTTTGCAGTGATGTTTGCTAGAAATATGGATTCGGGAAACTAATAAATAATCTTTCAACTATTTTTTTTAAAACAAGACTTGCGGCCATAGTTGGCTCACTATGCTTTCAGGAAACGAATCCCCAGATCAGTATCAGACAATGCAGCAACCTAAAGGAGCAACAAAATGAGACAAACCATGCCCTGCTTTTTCCTTAAAACTTATCCCTGAAAATGAGAAAATAAATCTTAATAACAGTCCAAACTAGTCAAGCAAATCCCCGAAGCAGAACAGGCTCCATTAAATCCCTAATAAATGATTCTGTGGAGCAGCGAAACTCCTCCCCACATGCTGGGAACGCACATCAGCATAGAGAAAGTAAACAATATTCTCATTTCTTATTCTCAGAGAAATGTGAACTGCTTAAAGGTCAGCGGATTTAAGATTTATATTATCAAGAGATAGCTTAGGTTTTATTAAGTTAGAGCTGTGTAAATCAAAGACAAAACATATTGTGAATGATTATTAAAATTTTAATTTCGTTACCAGTTGTTTACTAAGTAAAATGCTTTTTGTCCCCTCAACATAAGCATTTTACCATTCGCCATTGCTCTAAACTTGCTGTTCTTGTTGCGAAAGTGCAGGGAACTTTATAAAGAGGTCGTGCAGGTCAATTATATTTCCTGCCATGGCCAATAGATACTTCATTTTATTGGCTTTTCCTTCACTGTTTGTCCAGCTCCATATGTCTGGCTCGTGGGTTCTCCTCTCTCTGTTCCATCCATCATTTACTCAGTGTAGTCAATTTTCCCGACCCCGTCCAATTCAGCCAGACCAGACGCTCTCTCTCACACACACACACACACACACACACACACACACACAAGTAAAAGACATATTTTATTCCTTACCTTCAGTTATACACAGAATTGTGTCACATGGCAGTACTGATAGATTAACTGAAGTACATTTACATTTTACATTTAGACATTTAGCAGACACTTTTATCCAAAGCGACTTACAATTAAAATGTCCATTTTAACTTGTTTTATTATAGTTTGAATTAGATGGCTAGGCCTTTTTAATGAAGCTTGGGCTTTTCAACAGGAATTCAACTGTATTGTGATCTTTTTAGGTTTTTGAACAAATACGTTTAGAACCATGAATGCCATGTAACTAATTGCTATTTAGATTCAGCCTCACCATTTTCTCTGAAGGCCTCTTTGCTTTTCTGTGAAAGTGAAATGTGTACTCGATATGGATATGTATAGTATGAATAGGATGTTTTTTTCTCTATGCATACATGAAACGTAAATACCCAGGAGAGAAAATCGAAAGAAAATTTTGTTTATGACTTACAAAGACTGTCAATCCACAAAATCCACGCCATACATATTTATCTTCTGTATTGCATTTAGAATGCATTGAGAGTGAACAATTCTATTTCAATGCAAATTGAAGCTGCTCTTAAAGACGGGTTTATGGAAAATTACAAATGGACACTCTATGCTTTAGCGACACTGCGTCTAACAAATGTCTAGGGATGTTTGCATATTTTAAAGCAGTGTTATTGTTGAGTTGAAATAGGTATTTTAATACAGAAAGGAGGGGAATGCAAACTCACACTGAAAAAGAGGCTCTCGTGTGTTGTGGAACGGTTATCTGAAATGGATGGCTTCTTCATTTTTGCTGTAGTACTCCTCTATAGATCAGCAAGACTCAATTTTGTCCCCTCAGCTTCATCCCCGACACAGACACACAAATAAAGCTCTGCAGTGTCTGACAGCTCCCATATTTTGCAGCCAAGGTGACCCAAAATGGTCACCAATTTATCACTCAAAAAGATGTAATCGTATTCAATGAATTGAATCAAAAAACACAGTTCCCTTCATTCTTATAGCATCTTTCTGCTTTGCCTTATGTTTAAGGCAAGATATCAAACAGTTAACATCTGATTACTTTTTAGTTAGAAACCATCTTATTGTATTAACTTCTTACTGAGAAGGCTGGGAAAAGCAGTGAGAGATCAATTCAAGGTGACTTTTCAGACCAGCCCTGCATTGGCGTAGTCAAGCATTCTTTCTTCAGTGAGAAGAAGAAAAACATTTAGCTTTCTTTTGAAACTACCCATAATTATTCAATCAAGAAAGAGTGGATGAACTGGGGGAAAGGATATGTGTTTGTATGCTTGCGTTCTGTACAGATGATCTGAATATTAATGTTGTAGTACTGGTGGTGGTGGAGAATAAACCTGTACTTTATTGACCTATTTGGATATCATACTCCCCATCTTTGGCCTAAGAAAGAGAAAAGAGGAAGAAGAATGACTGTGGGGCTGAATTCCCTCTGAGCAGGACCACTCCTGTGCAGGGAGCATGCAGAAGATAAAGTGGAATAAAACATTTTTATTTGGTTTACAGTATAGGATGAAGGTTCGTTTCTATGTGTCGCTAAACTCTTTTGAGGGATTTCTTACTGTATTTCATCTTGAGTTAAATGATATCATCTAGTCCCAATTGTCAGGTCATAAACCGAGCAATATTTAAAAATTTGTTTAACAAACAGCAGATAGCATTTTAATAAGTGCTGAGTATGAATTTTGTCTATAAATATCCGATATTTTAGGATGAGTGCCCTATCTGTTCATTTTCATAATTTTTCTAACATTTTGTTATGCCGTTGCAGGTCTGGAAGACATGCAGAGCTAAAACCGAGCTCGCCGTCTCCACAGGGATTTGATTGAATCAGCAAAATTCCTTTGAATTTGAAATGAACGTGGCAAATCCACCTCATTTCACTGCATTTCCTCCTGTGTGCATCCACAATGTATTTCCACATGACTGTAGTTCATGTTTTGAACATGAAAGGAAAGAGAAAATTCTTTGCAAGCACATTTCAGTGTAGAATGTTAATAGACTGAATGAATAGCAATGAGTGATTAAAAAAGAGAAAGCATGCTAACATGGGTATTTAGGTCAGGAATACAAGGCACAAAAGAGAATGTAAGAAAAACACACTAATGATAACAACTATAGCAGAACTTCAGTAGATTCTGGCCTGTCCAGGCCTGGCCAGTCAAGCCACTGGAATATGTAAGGGATAGTGTCTGGATAATGAACAGTCTTGTGTCACCCTAAAGGGGTATATTTTGCCATAATGACCAAGTGACTGTACTATCACTAATATTTCTTGGCTAGTTGAATTTATTTTATACTTACCTTTATATTAGCTTAAAGGCTTAGTTCACCCAAAAATGAACATTCTGTCATTAATTACTCACCCTCATGTCGTTCCAAACCCATAACGTTCATCTTTGGAACACAAATTAAGATATTTTTGATGAAATCCAAGAGCTTTCTGATCTTGCATAGACAGCAACGCAACTGAAACGTTCAAGGCCCAGAAAGGTAGTAAGGACATCATTAAAATAGTCCATGTGACATCAGTTCAACCTTAATTTTATGAAGCTACGAGAATACTTTTTGTGCTCAAAGAAAACTTAAATAACGACTTTATTCAACGATCTCTTCTCCTCCGGGTTAGTCTCCGCCGCACAGCAGAGAAGAATTGTTGAATAAAGTAGTTTTTTTGTTTGTTTGTTTTATTTGCGCACAAAAAGTATTCTTGTATCTTCATAACATTACGGTTGAACCACTGATGGACACATGGACTATTTTTAACAATGTCCTTACTACCTTTCTGGGCCTTGAACATGGTAGTTGCGTTGCTGGGTCAGAAAGCTCTCGGATTTAATCAAGATTATCTTAATTTGTGTTCCGAAGATGAACGAAGGTCTTACGGGTTTGGAACTTCATGAGGGGGAGTAATTAATGACAGAATTTTCATTTTTGGGTGAACTATCCCTTTAAAACTTCTGCAAAAAAAAACAAAAAAAAAATCCACTATAATGTCAATACCACTGAGATCATTTTCACTACAAACAATATACAAATCAACATGTTCGTATAAAATGTGAGCGCGAGTCCATGGTGTGATACAAGAGACATGAAACTACCACAGGTATACTAACGTATTTAAATTTCATCACTAGCAGAAGAGTGACGTATGCACACAGCCAGGTTTGAGTCATGCAAGTCGGCATGACAAAAATATTCATACTCTCATTGCAGTTTGTAACTACTTACTGTACATTTTGATGAACTGGTAGCTAATTCCTATGAATCTGATGACCCGATTCGTATGTTTTCATACAATCTGCTCTCTCCTCATTGACAGTTAGGTTTAGGAGTGGACCTTCTTGCTTACTATTTTTGTAAAATCGTACGCTTTCATACAAATCAAATTGTATGTATTCATACAAACATCAGTTATTTACTTAAATCCCATCCCTTTCTTACAATCAACTACGAGCTTGCATTCAGATCTGCCTCCATCCAGTCAACAACCAATGAATTGAAGTCCCTGTACTACATTTTCTTTTAAAAAACGGTCTCACTTGGTTGTACGTCACAATTTGGAAGGAAAGATCTGTTGCTACTTCTGTTACATTGCAATAATTTCAGAACAGAATAAAAAAAACTAAAAACAATCCAGATGAAATTGAAGTGCAGACTTTAAGCTTTAATTCAAGGGGTTGAAGAAAAATATAAAATCAAATGCTTAGGAATTACCACCATTTTTATACACAGTCCCTCCATTTTCAGGGGCTCAGATGTAATTGGATAAATAAATATAATCAAAATAAAATGTTCATTTTTAATATTTTGTTGAGAATCCTTTGCAGGCAATGGCTGCCTTAAGTCTGGAACTCATGGACATCACCACAGACTGGGTTTCCTCCTTTGTGATGCTTTGCCAGGCCTTTACTGCAGCTGACTTCAGTTCTTGTTTGTTTGTGGGTCTTTCTGCCTTTAGTTTTGTCTTCAGCAAGAAACTGACTTGGCCATTGCAGAATATTCCACTTTTTTACTTTCAAAAACTCCTGGGTTGCTTTAGCTGTATGTTTTGGGTCATTTGTACTATTTAAGCCCATATTTATTATATAACTGTAACTTGAATATGTTGGTCATCAGCTCAAATAATACAAATTGTGCCTGTGTCCAAATATATGTGGACCTAACTGTATATACCAGCCAGTGCTGCAATGGATGATGGTGAGAAATAGAATTTCAGAACACTGGATGACGAGATTGACCAATAAGAATCAAATATTCCAGATATCTGTGTATGTAATCAATAGTGATATGGTGTTATTTAATAAAATAGCTAAAAAATTGTTAATAATTAAATCCGTCACTGGATAACATGAGCACTGTATCTGACTTCTCTGTGAAATACATTGTCACAGAAAACGTAGAAAGCTCAGATAGAAGAGAGATGGTTGAGGTGAACAGAAACCCCGACTGAACTGTCTGCTAACCTGGCAGCAGAGCGTCGGTGAGCCAGCTGTCCGCGATAGAGAAAAACATGGAAGTGAAGTAGTGCCAGCAGATCTCACGATTATTCTCATCTTCATGCACCCTGCGTTGTATCTGGCAGTCTTGGGAGATACGAGAACAAAAAGAGAGGTTTGAAGGACCTGAGAATCACATGAAACGCACTGTCCTGCCCATGCTTGCTGATCATGTCGTCTCACCATTTGAAGGTCATTTTGGAATTATACAGTACAGGGTGCCCATGGGATTTGCTTTTTAGCCTTGCAAGAAGTGCTGATCTGTTATCAGAGAGAAAGAAACAGAAAGGAAATAAGAGATAAAGTGACAAGCAGAGGAAGAGAGAAAGAGGCTTGCCTTTGCTGCGCCTGTGACTTGCAGAGGTTAATGCGTCTCTGCTGCGTTCTGACACACGGCTGCCTCATTTTCTCTTGCGCATTATCTCCTGTCTTCAGAGGCGACGAAGCTAGTAAGCTTCTCTGACAGGCAGCAAAGGGAAGGCCTTTATTTTCTTTCATTGTGGAAAAACAAGGCCACAGAGTCGTTTGGAAATGGAAATTTGCAAATGTGAATGAGGAGCTCGGTTGCTTACTGCAGAGCTGATGGACAGCAGTGGCTTCCTGTAGCTTGTGTGTGTGTTAGTGTGAGAAAGAGAGTGCAAGAGTCTAAAAGACTTCAATTAAAATGTTACGCTTCACAGAAGTACACTGCCTGTATAGCAGGTGTTAGCCTGTGGGTGTGAGACTGAAGCAATCAATCAGTCAGTCAATAAATCGTTAAGTGTGCCAAGCAAGTGCTACGTTAACTCTCCTCACACACTCACTCAGAGACCCAAAGACGAGAAGGGGTTAGACATCAGTACAATGAAGATGAATGAGACGATTCATACTGACAAAAAATGTTTAGCTCTGTGAATGTTTTGTGCTGAGAAGAAATTAATTTAGGCACGAATGCCAAAATCATTTTAGCTGCAAAAGTTTTTTTTTTCCTTCAATTAATTCACCTTGTAATGTCCTTACCAGGAAATATTATTTATGCCTGAAAATGTGTTTATATAATAAATCAATATTGTTAATTATAATATCTAATATTCGTAATTTTGATAGGAAAATTTGATGTATATATTTGTTATATAAAATAAATACATATTATTATTTAAGAAATTCAAATACTAACTGTTTGTAACTGTTTGTATTGATTATTTATGCATTTATTTCAATATTTATGTGAAATTAATGTTTATATATGTGTTTATTTTAGAAAAATGAATAAATACATTTATTATTTAAGAAATTAAATTAAAATATTAACTGTTTACTGATTATCATTTATGTATTTATTTTTTATTAATTTACATATTTATTTTTATTTAAAAAATTTGAATGTTTATTTATATATTTGTTTATTATATAAAATAAATAAATTTTATTATTAAAGAAATTACAAATATTAGCTGTTTATTAAAAACTATTATCTATATTTTTTATTTATTCATGTTATTTCTAAAAACTGAATGTTGATTCATATGTGTTTATAATATAAAATAAATACATTAAAATCAAATGCTTAGGAATTACCACCATTTTTATACACAGTCCCTCCATTTTCAGGGGCTCAGATGTAATTGGATAAATAAATATAATCAAAATAAAATGTTCATTTTTAATATTTTGTTGAGAATCCTTTGCAGGCAATGGCTGCCTTAAGTCTGGAACTCATGGACATCACCACAGACTGGGTTTCCTCCTTTGTGATGCTTTGCCAGGCCTTTACTGCAGCTGACTTCAGTTCTTGTTTGTTTGTGGGTCTTTCTGCCTTTAGTTTTGTCTTCAGCAAGAAACTGACTTGGCCATTGCAGAATATTCCACTTTTTTACTTTCAAAAACTCCTGGGTTGCTTTAGCTGTATGTTTTGGGTCATTTGTACTATTTAAGCCCATATTTATTATATAACTGTAACTTGAATATGTTGGTCATCAGCTCAAATAATACAAATTGTGCCTGTGTCCAAATATATGTGGACCTAACTGTATATACCAGCCAGTGCTGCAATGGATGATGGTGAGAAATAGAATTTCAGAACACTGGATGACGAGATTGACCAATAAGAATCAAATATTCCAGATATCTGTGTATGTAATCAATAGTGATATGGTGTTATTTAATAAAATAGCTAAAAAATTGTTAATAATTAAATCCGTCACTGGATAACATGAGCACTGTATCTGACTTCTCTGTGAAATACATTGTCACAGAAAACGTAGAAAGCTCAGATAGAAGAGAGATGGTTGAGGTGAACAGAAACCCCGACTGAACTGTCTGCTAACCTGGCAGCAGAGCGTCGGTGAGCCAGCTGTCCGCGATAGAGAAAAACATGGAAGTGAAGTAGTGCCAGCAGATCTCACGATTATTCTCATCTTCATGCACCCTGCGTTGTATCTGGCAGTCTTGGGAGATACGAGAACAAAAAGAGAGGTTTGAAGGACCTGAGAATCACATGAAACGCACTGTCCTGCCCATGCTTGCTGATCATGTCGTCTCACCATTTGAAGGTCATTTTGGAATTATACAGTACAGGGTGCCCATGGGATTTGCTTTTTAGCCTTGCAAGAAGTGCTGATCTGTTATCAGAGAGAAAGAAACAAAGGAAATAAGAGAAAAAGTGACAAGCAGAGGGAGAGAGAAAGAGGCTTGCCTTTGCTGTGCCTGTGACTTGCAGAGGTTAATGCGTCTCTGCTGCGTTCTGACACACGGCTGCCTCATTTTCTCTTGCGCATTATCTCCTGTCTTCAGAGGCGACGAAGCTAGTAAGCTTCTCTGACAGGCAGCAAAGGGAAGGCCTTTATTTTCTTTCATTGTGGAAAAACAAGGCCACAGAGTCGTTTGGAAATGGAAATTTGCAAATGTGAATGAGGAGCTCGGTTGCTTACTGCAGAGCTGATGGACAGCAGTGGCTTCCTGTAGCTTGTGTGTGTGTTAGTGTGAGAAAGAGAGTGCAAGAGTCTAAAAGACTTCAATTAAAATGTTACGCTTCACAGAAGTACACTGCCTGTATAGCAGGTGTTAGCCTGTGGGTGTGAGACTGAAGCAATCAATCAGTCAGTCAATAAATCGTTAAGTGTGCCAAGCAAGTGCTACGTTAACTCTCCTCACACACTCACTCAGAGACCCAAAGACGAGAAGGGGTTAGACATCAGTACAATGAAGATGAATGAGACGATTCATACTGACAAAAAATGTTTAGCTCTGTGAATGTTTTGTGCTGAGAAGAAATTAATTTAGGCACGAATGCCAAAATCATTTTAGCTGCAAAAGTTTTTTTTTTCCTTCAATTAATTCACCTTGTAATGTCCTTACCAGGAAATATTATTTATGCCTGAAAATGTGTTTATATAATAAATCAATATTGTTAATTATAATATCTAATATTCGTAATTTTGATAGGAAAATTTGATGTATATATTTGTTATATAAAATAAATACATATTATTATTTAAGAAATTCAAATACTAACTGTTTGTAACTGTTTGTATTGATTATTTATGCATTTATTTCAATATTTATGTGAAATTAATGTTTATATATGTGTTTATTTTAGAAAAATGAATAAATACATTTATTATTTAAGAAATTAAATTAAAATATTAACTGTTTACTGATTATCATTTATGTATTTATTTTTTATTAATTTACATATTTATTTTTATTTAAAAAATTTGAATGTTTATTTATATATTTGTTTATTATATAAAATAAATAAATTTTATTATTAAAGAAATTACAAATATTAGCTGTTTATTAAAAACTATTATCTATATTTTTTATTTATTCATGTTATTTCTAAAAACTGAATGTTGATTCATATGTGTTTATAATATAAAATAAATACATTTTTTTTTTTTAGGATTATTTATATATTTATTTTATTTTAAAAATGGAATGTTTATATATTTATTATACAAAATTAAATTAAAAATATTAATTATAATTATTATTTGTATTTTATTTTACTGTAGTAAATAATAACAATTTAGTTCACAAAATATTTGCTACAGAACCAAAATATATGCATGGTTTATGTGTTAACTGCCAAGATAAGCAGATTGCCCCAACGTCCTCATCTCGTTTTCAGAGATAATGTATTAAATTAGTGGTCTCAGTGTATGAATTGTCTAGCTGTTCAATCAAGCCTTTAATTTTCTTCTGCACCTCCCATCCCACTCTATTATTCATGGTGTTATTCTTTACCCGTGCCTGCACATTATTCCTTTCTTTGTTTATTTGACTGATTACTGCTCCTCCTTTCATATACATCACTGTTGTGCTGATCCCTGAGGGGGGTGGTGGGTAAACGGTAAATGCCATCTAAAAATACCCCACCCCCCAATCCCTCCCCTTACCTCGTCTGACTCAGCTCGTCCCTTGGAGTAACCAGCAAAAATGAGCGAGGCAACGGAAGAGTGGCGACACTGGTACAATTACACATTCCCAGGGAAAATGTCATGTGTTTGAAATGCTGCTGGGCCTGCCTGGCTCTCTAAACACAAGGGATACAAGGAGTTATTGTTTATGAAAGGGGAGAGTACTTCTGCATAGAGAGCAGATGTGAAAACACCCACATGCATATACGCACTTCTTCATAGATGTGGAAATTCTGTGCTATTTCAAAGAGAGAATGGCTTGTGGCATTTATGAGGCAGCCTGTGCAAATACAAAAGCAACAAATTGGTTTATATATATATATATATATATATATATATATTTAAAAGTCATAAAATTATTTTAAAAAACAATAATAAAAATCTCGCAATGTATTCATCCTCATATTACTTTTTGTATTTTGAATGTCAAAAAATATATTCAATTAAATTATTTTAAATCAGTCTCCCTTGTGGTGTTCTTACCAGGAATATTATTTATATGCCTGAAAAATATTAGTTATTTTATTGTGTGTGTGTGTGTGTGTGTGTGTGTAATATTCATAATACAAAATATTGTGATATTTTAGCACTGTAAACAGAAAGCATAAAGTTACTGTTTATGAAAGGGTTTATGAAAATATGAAGAGTTCATTTTCAAAAACAGATAACAGATAACGTTATTAAAAATGTTAAAAAATCATGTTTTTTATCCTGCGTTCCAATTAATATCAGTCAAACTGCAGTTGGGTTGTTTTGATTAAATAATAATAACTTAAAAAATACAGCTAGCTAACACAATAAAACACAATAACAACATGATAAAAGTTTTTGCAAATAAACTTCATATGCTGTTTCACTTTCTGCATATATGATGCAGCAAAAAAAAAAAAATCAGAAACATATGAATAATTTTCTAATTATTTTTAATAATTTCATAAGTAATAGAAATGCTTTTAAACAAATAGGAATAATAAATAATAATACAAATTTGATTTATCCTCATATTACTTTATTCTGCAGAACACCAAAGGAGAGATTTTCTGTGCAGTTATAATGAATGTTCACTAAAGCTTTCAAACTTAAAAAAGCATGCATAAAAGTGGTCAGCACAACCTGTTTTCAACTACAGCGAAAAAATGAAGCCTGAACATGTTTCTCATCTGCAGTTGTGGTAAAAAGTTTATTTTTGACCCTGTGTGCGAGTGTGGTTGGTTACTAAATCAGTAGCAGGCTTCAGTTGGACATGGACAGAGATAGCGGCAGCGGATCAATGCGTGAAATTACAGCGTTTGCCCTTTTCCCTATATTAGGCTGCCCTATGTCCGAGAGAAGACCCCTGAGCACCGATTGCTGATCAAAAACTCCTCGCTCCCCCACAGGCCCCCGAGGGGCTGCGCCATAGACCTACAGCAAACATTTCTCATTCAAGCCATCTGCACTGAGAAAAACCTCATGAGGCCCACATCAATCATTGATCTACTTTAGTGACTGTAATTCCAATGAATCCATCCACGGATATGAGTTTACATCAGCGCACTAACATTCGCCACCTATCAACTGCAGGTTTATACAAATCCATTTGTATTATCCATCTCGACCCACCTTGAGTCTAGAACAGGGTTCCTCAAATCTTGCCCTGGAGGGCCAATGCGCTGCAGAGTTTAGCTCTAACCCTGATCAAACTCACCTACCTGTGATTTTCGTATGACACTGAAGACACTGATTAGCTTGCTCAGGTGTGTTTGATTAGGGTTAGAGCTAAACTCTGCAGGAAAGTGGATCTCGTGGGCCAGATTTGAGGATCCCTGGTCTAGAAGGTTTGTGCCTTCTGTTGTGCTGTAACTATTTCTGCATCAATACATTCTGCTTCAAAGGGATTTATAAGAGATAAAGGGTGGTGTTCGCAGACTTTTCAATTCTCCCTTCAGCACCAGAAGTCCTTGTACCAGACTAAAGCACACTTGACATTGCACATACGCCTTTAACAAGCTCCCAACCCATCATGCATTCACAACAGGGTGCTGTCAATAGACTTACCCGGGAATTTTTAAAGACATTCCTCAAAAATGCAAGGAAATTCAATTAATCATTGATCCATCCTTCTCCGTGCAAACTGACTGATCTCATTTCGGTTCTGGGTTTGTCTGCAGGCTAAATATTATGAATATGAGGATGTGCAAAATAGGAAGAGCCAGACTCATTGGGCTCATTGTCACTTGATCTCTTTCTCTGAATGCCTTGATTTTCAGTGGAAGATGTAAGTCCTTAAACATAGTGATTCATAATACAGGTACATCAATTGTTTGGATTCTTGTTTCCGTGTCGGACTCGTAGCACTGTGCAAGAATCAGTCTCAAGATCAAAACAGAACTGTGATGCAATGCCATTACAGAGCCATAAGACAATGATAGAAAGATAAGGCACTGTATACATACGAATGGCTCCAAAATGAAGCAGGCCTCTCAGTCCGAGGAAGCCAGTGTGATGTCAGTTAGTCACAAAACTGAGGAATCTAATATGAACCTTCAGCAGTCTCTGTGATGTTGCATTGACCCAATCTCACGACCCAGTCGAGCCAATTTAATTTTGTAGTTCAGCCAAACAGGCGATGCAATTGACTTCTTGAGAGTTGCTGAGATACCAGCATCTGGGTATATGAAAAAGGCAGAGAGACTAATGATTTAGGACACCTCATTTACCACCAGTCTGATAAAGAAGAAATGTTGTGTCCATGATCTTTAACTGCGAACAAGTATAATACAACCTATCATGGGAAAAAGTATAATGATGACCTGCAGAGAATGCTGTCACAATGGGAACCTGCATTAAATAGCCTATTCAGGTTAAACAGTACACAAACAGAAACACAGAGTTTAGAAACACATAATTCATGAATTAAAAAATGGAAGGGGTTACAAAAATCTCAAACCATTTCAGACTTGCAATTAATAAATAATGCAAAATTACACCATATAAACCACAATGTTTTTCCCCCCCCTGTTTATGTATTATTAGACAATGGATTTGTTTTTATGACTGTTACTTCTCTAAATATGTGTCTGTTAATGAGACGCCTTGTTTTGCTGTGTCAGTTTTGAGTCGCTCCATAATTGCTCATTAAATGTTGTGAAATGTCATTTGGAGAGTATACATTCAATATGAAACCAGAGCATCAATTTTAAAGGAATAGTTCATCCAAAAAATCTAGATGAGTTTCTTTCTTGATTGGATTTGGGGAAATTTAGCATTACATCACTTGCTTACCAATGGATCCCCTGCAGTTAATGGGTGCCATCAGAATAAGAGTTCAAGCAGCTGAAAAAACATCACAATAAACCACAAGTAATCCAGTCGACTCCAGTCCATCAACATCTTGCGAAGTGAAATCCATCATTAAGGTATTTTACCTTTAACTTTCCTTAATAATGCTTCCTCGAGTGAAATAGTCCAACCATAATCAAAATCTACCTACATATTTGTTTAGAACTGTTTTGGACTGTTTTCGCTTGTAAAATGTGCTCCTGATTCAGATAAGACAAGTTTTTCAATGGAGAAAACAGCTTTTCACTTCATAAGACATTAATTTATGGCCAGGAATCATGTTGTTGTGGATTATTGTGATGCTTTTAGCAGCTGTTTGGATGCTTATTCTGATGGCACGCATTCACCTCAGAGGATCCACTGGTGAGCAATTGATGTAATGCTCAATTTCTCCAAATCTGTTCTGGTGAAGAAAAAAACTCATCTACATCTTGGATGGCTTGAGGGTGAGTAAACAATTGCAGAGTGAACTATTCCTTTAAAATATAAAAGATTGTCAAAAATGTAAATATTGACAGTTGAAGTTAATATTTCTTGTACAAACTCTGTTTTGAATTTCAATAGGGCTGCATAGATTCAGGACCTTGGACAGAGACACTGCAGTCGACGCCACTCTCCAAAACGTCTGTTCACGCACAGTGAATGCCATGGTTGGTTAAAGCTGCCTAATTGATTTGCCCATTCAAATATCTGAGGGAGGACAAATGGCTGCAAGTGACATTTAAAAGTCACTTTTGAAAGTATTCACTCATTTAAAGCCATCTTAGACGGTTTTTGAGAGAATACAGTCAAAGTGTCTCAATAGACTTGAAGTACTCTCTTAAAAATGATTACTTGCTTCACAACCATATTCACTGGTAAAAACGTTTTATAATGGATGTTTCTTTGAACATTAAACAGTTTTGTTATAGGTTCGCTAAAGCACCAGTGAATTCTGAAAAACTGTGGAACTTAAGTTGTGGCATTCTAATCTTTATTTTTAAAAGTGTCGCTTGTTGACAACAGTATACGATCAATACATTTGTACAAAACCAAATGTCTCTAACCTAATTGATTTGCCCATTCAAATATCTGAGGGAGGACAAATGGCTGCAAGTGACATTTAAAAGTCACTTTTGAAAGTATTCACTCATTTAAAGCCATCTTAGACGGTTTTTGAGAGAATACAGTCAAAGTGTCTCAATAGACTTGAAGTACTCTCTTAAAAATGATTACTTGCTTCACAACCATATTCACTGGTAAAAACGTTTTATAATGGATGTTTCTTTGAACATTAAACAGTTTTGTTATAGGTTCGCTAAAGCACCAGTGAATTCTGAAAAACTGTGGAACTTAAGTTGTGGCATTCTAATCTTTATTTTTAAAAGTGTCGCTTGTTGACAACAGTATACGATCAATACATTTGTACAAAACCAAATGTCTCTAACCCTATGCTCATTTTTCACAGACAGCGTTCCTTAAACACTAGAGGTTTTACTGAAGCAGTAAGACTGATATAAAAAATGAGGAAATGGAGATTGTGATGAACAGTATGATTTATGATTTATGGGACTAAAGAGAATAGGGAGTTAAAGACCAGAAAATGAAAAGTCAGTGGTCATTCATTAAATGTCAACAAAATGTGTTAAATGTCTTTAATCTATTTCAAAGACTCATGTCTGCCATTTGCTTTCTGTCCTGTAACATTTAGTTTCAGTGTCTAAATTTAGTATTTCTGAGCCATGTGTCTCAAACTTTGATATAATGTCTAATAAAAATACACAGGAACGTGTCACAACCCTCCCTCAGCCATGATGTGTGGATGTTATATGTGACCCTGGAGCACAAAACCAGTCATACTGTAAGTGGCATGGGAATATTTGTAGCATTAGCCAATAATACATTGTATGGGTCAAAATTATTTATCAAATTATAATCAAGATTGTTCTTTTATGCCAAAAATCATTAGGATATTAAGTAAAGATCATGTTCCATGAAGATATTTTGTAAATTTCCTACCATAAATATTTTTTGCACCCTAAGATTCCAGATATAGTTGTATCTCAGCTAAATATTGTCCTATCCTAACAAACCATACATCAGTGGAAACCTTATTTATTCAGCACGTGTAAATCTCAATTTCATAAAATTGACCCTTATGACTGGTTTTGTGGTCCAGGGTCACATATAAAATTCAAACAAGAGAACCTACTGATTCAGATCACACCAGTTCTGACATTTAACATCCATCAAAATGATCACAAATTAAAGTAGCCTAAATAAATGTGAAATTATACTTTCTTAACCCAGAATTGTTTTTTGTTCCGTAAATCCGATTTTTACAATTACTTTCACCTCATGAGGGTCAATGATAGTGATTTAGCTCATTTGCAATAGGTTTAACTGATGGAATTTACGGTTTAAATTGGTGAATAGCCTATACTATTAGTCAATGTTTGTTATGTCACTCATTTGTGAATTTCAAAGGAACACAACTGCACATACATTACTGCAAAATTACCGGACTGCACATCTGACAGCAAAAACACCGTGTATCATCCTGTATTCTAACTATGTAACTTAGCTTTTGTTTCATCGGGACAGTCCAACCGAAAGGTTGGTCGCGTTATAACTGAGCTTTCGCACGGCTGAGGACGAGAAGTCGCCTATGCTGTCTCGGAATACAGCACAGAAAGAGAATGAACACACGAACCCCCGCGAGAATGTGTGTGTGTGTGTGATGGAATAGAGAAGGCGCATGTGTGATGAGTGTGTATGTATATGTAGACACTGCCCACCGCTGTCGCGCTCCCCCCACCTTGCATGTCTACCGCCGGACGGAGTCGCACCAGGGTTCGTGCCACTGCAGGGGAAAAACCCGGCAAGAATGGATTTCTAACAACGTTTCTCCTTTCTTTCCTTTACCCAACTGACGTCATCCTCAATGTCTCTCACAAATTTGAACTAACAAAATGAGGATTTCTTGTAATCAGCTTTTACTGCTATTCTCTTGCGTTTGGGGACTTACTATGGGTGCTTTTCCGAGCAGCGTTCAAATCGGTAAGTACGGCGGTTCATCTCAAAAACACGAGCTTCACGTTAAGTGCGTTAAACTGTGTCAATTGAATGACAAAAATAAGACCGTCTGCATTGGGGTCAACTGCGAATGTCAGTGCGCAAATAATGCGGTTGGAAGTAGGTATTGTTGCATGACAGCAAAGGGTAATTTTGGGAGGAAATAGTTTTTTGGATACTTTTTGTTTGTTTGTTTTTTAGCTGTCAACCAGATCATTTAGCCACGTTTTGGTTATGGCACCACTGCAGTGCTCTCCGTGGCACAAATGTTGTTCTGAAGGTGGATCATCCTGAACCAGGGCATTAACGCAGTGAAAGTTTATTTATTTATAAATGAATGCTTGGTAAAAATGAAAATAATTTGGATATATATTCACAAAGCGACTTAAATATCAGTTCACCACCTCGTCAATGGAAAGTGGTTTAATTTATTCCAATACTGCATCAAGCCCTATGTCATAAGCCCTGAGACTCTTGGTGCCTGTGAGATTCCTGATCTCTCTTATTGTTTGACCGAGAATAGCCTATGTAAAGTGTATTGTTATCTGAGGAATAGAATGCCATAATCACACTATAAAAATACATCAAATTTACAGTAAAAAACTGTCAGCTGTGCTTGTGTGAAATTCAATGTGGTGACGTTTCAGGCATTAAGGGAGGTGTTTTGTTGCCTTTTACATTTTGTATGTTTAGACATTATCATTGACTGATTATTGAAACAATTTAATTAATACTGAGTAGCCTAACTTTGACAGAAAATAGCCAGTTAGTAAGTTATTTCTTTTTAGTCAACGAAAATAGTTCCAAAAGTAGCCAGTGTTGCCAACTAATTTTCAGGGGAAGTTGCTAAAGGAAGGTCGATTTGTTGCTAAAAAGTTGCTAAATGATGTTGCGATGTCATTGCGCGATGACGTCGTTACGTAATCACGACGCAAAATTGTCACTGCATCAAATCTCAGCAAAAATTATATTTTATATATGTTAATTTAGATTTGTTCGTAGAATAATATAAATGCATAATATAATATTAAAATATAAACAACTGTATTTTTAAACACAATATTGATTTGTTGAACACTTACACATGTTTTGAACAATTTAAGATTTTTTTTATTAGCTAACTTGTAAAACTACACATTCTGAGCAGTATGCTACACTCTACAAATCTGTAAAAATAGGGCAAAATCTACTATGTTAATATGAAGGAATTTTCCGTATTGATTTTTCGCAGGTTTTTTACCTGCATTTTTAATTACGGATTGTATTTAGTGTTTTCGGGTTACAACAGACAATGTCCTGGAAAATTACTAGTACCTTTTCCATTTTTCTAGATATTTTTCTTACAGTGTACTAAGTGATCGACAATCGCAGGTACACGCTAACAAGGTGTATCATTAATGAACAATTATTAAATTATTATTATTATTAATAAATTGAACAATTGCAAACAGCAAGTAACTTGATTCACGTGATGGGTGCACTCATCTTTGGTTTCCTCTTTTTGTGTAATTTAGATGAAAAATGTGTGCCTTTTTTTATAATTTGAGTAACTTATTAAAAGTTGCTAAAAGTTGCCAAATAAATGTTAAAAATAGCTAAATTTGTTGCTAGATGCTTTTGGAAGAAAAGGTTGCTAGGGTAGTGTGAAAAGTTGCTAAATTTAGCAACAAAATTGCTAAGTTGGCAACACTGAACGTGATATTATGTCGTGGCCACGAGATCATTTTGTCGAGGTAACGTCATCCTTATGACTTCTTATGTTGAGGGAACGACATATTTTTCTCGTGGCCATGAGTTTAATGCATAAACAAACCTGTGTGACCATAGCAACCCGGGATTATCAAAAATGGATAAAACATTTTTATTAACATTAAACATTTAATTTAATATTTGTATATTATTATTATTACATTAACTTATTAGGGCTATATTTTTATATTTATTGTTATATATGCTTATTTCCCCTTTCAATTTGTGTAT
>NW_015645543.1:1724293-1725059 GCF_001515625.1 Sinocyclocheilus rhinocerous
TTATTTTTTCCTCAGAATACCCCATAAACTAGATTTTATTTTTCGTTTTCGATATCCGGCCAAATGTTCTCCCCTACACAATAAATGCTTGATATTATTGCACATTATAAAAAAGTTTAAAATTTAAACAATAGGCTACATTATGAAAACTCTGGTCACAGTTAAAAATTGAAGGATTGAAGGATTTCAATTAAACGTACATTGCTTCCCATCTGGTTTATGCGCATGCGCACGTTTTCGCGCACGCAGATAAGCCAAAAGTTTAAATGTATGTCGCTTGCTCTCAGGCAGTGTTGCCAATTTAGCTACTTTGTAGCTAGATTTAGCGACTTCCCCGCCCCTTTTGAGACTTTTTTCAAAAGTTCAGGGACAAATATAGCAACTTCTTGGACAAACCTTATTTAAATTCTCATCTTGTCCACTGATCTACGTTCATCTTTATATAGCTAAATTTGTTGCTAGATGCTTTTGGAAGAAAAGGTTGCTAGGGTAGTGTGAAAAGTTGCTAAATTTAGCAACAAAATTGCTAAGTTGGCAACACTGAAAGTAGCCAAAGTGTCAAGCTTTTTGTGTCACCAAGCAACGTGCGGATTAAAAGCCAGAGTGGAACTGGAATGGAGTGATAGATAGTACCTTGCTCTAAGCATACTGTAATCACTCAGCTCCAGCTACACTCCGGGTTTTCCATTTCATGCTCCCTGCCCACTATAGTGAGAGAACCCCACTTTGGAATGTGTGGGAAAAAAGGTGTTAGCATATATATATA
>NW_015645543.1:1725099-1749069 GCF_001515625.1 Sinocyclocheilus rhinocerous
CAGTGTTGCCAATTTAGCTACTTTGTAGCTAGATTTAGTGACTTCCCCGCCCCTTTTGAGACTTTTTTCAAAAGTTCAGGGACAAATATAGCAACTTCTTGGACAAACCTTATTTAAATTCTCATCTTGTCCACTGATCTACGTTCATCTTTATATAGATCAGTGAATTTGCCATTGTGATGTCATCTAGTGACATTTAGCTACGAGTTTTAGCTACTTTCAATTGAAAGCAGTTGGCAACACTGCTCTCAGGTCTCAGCACCCAGAAATACGCGCTATATATTCAGACAGACATCTACAGAGAATAATATAACCAGAAAAGGCTAGTTTTTCGCTGGGAAAACAACTCTTAAGTTACAACACACGCATCTGCCTAAGCACCTGTCACATCAACCTGTGTTTATGAGCCTCTTGGAATCGTTTAATATAAAGTGCACTTTGTGCATTAGATCGGTCGTGCGCTTTCCTCTCAGCAGTTTGCTTGCTCTGTGGCTTCAACCATTGTTTATTTTTAAATGCATTTTTCCATTAAAATGCATTTTTGTAAAGTTACTGCACTAATAGAGTTTCTCCGTGCACGACAAGTAGACGCAGATCAATAATGAAATTTGACGAGTATTTTCATTATCGATTAGTCATTGTAGCGTTGAAGACCTAATTTTGGCAATACTTTTAAGTAAACTACATGCATTTTCTTGGTGAATGTGTAGTATGAATTTTAACCGTGAATAATAATGGCAGTTCTTTCTCTACTTTGCTTTTTCAGCAAAAAAACAAACAAAAAACATGCACATACACATACACATACACATACACATACAGTAGCCTATTATACAGTAAAAATGGACATATGGAAATATGATTATATAAAACATAATCCCAAAACTATGTTTTTTAATCGTATATGGTAAGTCTATCTAATTACTAGATTATTATTTGTACTTTTTTACACACAATTTTTAATACACAATCTTTATTTGAATCTTCCAGAGAGAGATGTCATATATGTGCATAATGGGGTTATTCGCCTGTGAAAGCTCACTGGAGTGTGCAAGTGTGCACTTGACTCATCTGATGTGGCATGTTACTTGAATTTCAGTATCCTTGAACCATGTGTTTTTTTTGTACTCATATCTCTTTTTCTTCTTAATCAAATAGCCAGTTTTCTATATGACGTTTTTGGTGCAATGTGTTATTTCCCCCTCTCTTTCACTTCTCCTCCTCTCTTCTTTCTTTCTCGCTACACTCTCTCTCTCTCCTGCAGGCGGGCTGTTCATCAGGAACACAGATCAGGAGTACACTGCCTTTCGGTTGGCCATTTTTCTTCACAACACAAGCCCTAATGCATCTGAGGCCCCCTTTAACCTGGTACCCCACGTGGACAACATTGAGACTGCCAACAGCTTCGCTGTGACCAATGCCTGTGAGTGCAACCTGAAGCTGCATACTGGATATTTACATTAATGCTGTTTTAGCCAGAGAAATAGAGAAAGTACAGTAGGGGATATTGTTGGTAGACCTAGAGTTGGTTTGGATTAAGTCCTATTTGAATAGCACACCGTTTAAGCCAATGATAATCATACCTGTGATGTGAACTGAACACATATTAGGGCAGCACAGGCCCTCCATGCATTGTGATAGGGATTGCCTGGCCCCCATCCAGTCAGCGCTGGTGTCTCTTTGTGAAATCTGTCCTCCGGCTCTCAGCTGGCACAAATACAGGCTAAGTGCATGTAGTGTACAATATATTCGTGTATGCACCCTTCCCCCAATGCCCTGAGCAGGGCGTTCTCACTGTGTGTTCATGTGTGTAAATGTTTGAATGCATTTGCTTGTGTTCTGCTGACATATGTGCTGGCATTGCATAAATTGAGTTTGTGTTCAGATTTTGCAGTAATACAGTCTTGGTCTGCCATAATTTGTTTGTAAACCCCTTCTGGTGTTTCTGCTTTGTGGTCCCATGTTTAGGCCTGTGGGCCAGAATGGTGATTGTCCATCAAGCCAGATCCATGATGATGTCGCATAAAGGTGTACCATATTTTCCCGAACGTCTTTTTGCCATTTCCCATCATGCTTAGTGGTTTTTGACATAGGGTCAGAGGGTAATAGTGAAGATCAGCCACGGTTGTGCCTGGACTTCCGGTTCTTCCTCCTTGTGCCCAGTTCAATTGCTCTCTTTGTCACGTAATGTTCAATGCTCAGCTCTAACCACAGCATACAGTGTTCCTTATTTTCTTGTTATCTACTGTGCTGTGATATGAAGTGATACGAGGACCTGTGCTTCCCAGACAATTGTGTTTTGTGGAAAGTTTGAAAATATGCAACACAAGAAATGTATTTCTTTAACTTCTAGCAGAGACAGCATCATAAACCCCATGCAATCAAAATTGGAGTTTTGCAGCGTTTCTGTTACTTTTAAAGCCGTCTGGTGTACAACTGATTGAAGCAGAGACACACATTTAAAATTTACAGTCACTCTCTTCCAGGAAAATGGAGGAATATTTTGATGACTCATATTGCACTACACAGTTCAGGTCGAATTAAATGCTCTCTAGAGAGAATGAATGTCACTGAGAGATGTTTTGCACTGTATGCTACTGTTTTCCAGTTACATTTATGTATTAAACTAGCGTTTATGCTGTGAAATTTTCATTTTGTAAAAAAAAAAAAATCTTTTAGTAAATTTTCTAATAAATTTATTTGTATTTTCATTACATTTAATAGAATTGTTCAAGTATTTTTATTTAGTTTTCTAGTAAATCTTTTTGTCACAAAAATGTTTTGTAAAGAAAACTTAAGTTCATGAAAAATATTAATATTTCTAGAAAATATAGAAATATATTAGAAATTTTCTAGTAAATTTCTATTCAGCTTTTTTGTTATTTTTTCACAAAAAATGTTATAAAGAAAACAAAAAAGGTATATATATATATATATATATATATATATATATTCCAGACAATTATGTTGTTATGGCAAATAAATACATAAAATAAGTAAATATTCTTTAGGCCAGTGAAAATCAGAACTACTGAACCAACTGTGAAAAAATCTTTACTGTTGAGCCCTGTTGAACACCGACTACCAAGTAGTAAATCATGTTTTATAGCTGTGACTGAAGTATTGTGGCTGTTTTAAACAAAAAGGACAATCCTTCCAATGTCCTGCCCACAACTTTCTGTTTCCCGCTCTCATTAAGCGATTTCATATGATCTTCATTTTCCTTATTTTGACATTTATGTTATCAGACGCGCTATTCTTCCCGTCAACACTTCCTCGCCGCTACACAAATTCTTACACTCCTCATCCGGTGTCATAACATGCTGTGTTCTCCACACTCTGAGACCTGTCCCTGATGATAGAGTCGGCCCCTTGAGCGATAATGATGAATTTGTCAGAAATTTATATAGCCAATTGAACCTTCTCAGCAGATTAAACGCACACGCCACCGTCGTGGTAATTCGAGCCAGCCTGATAAGTTCCTGTCCTATTACTGTGTATGAACAATTGGTTTCAGTTAAACAGATTAATCGCCCGGTCCGTCACTCGCCATTTTGAGCTCAGTGTAAATCACTGCAGAGGAGCGGCAGCCCTGCTTGTGTAGTAGTCAGACTACCAGCGGTCTGATGTGGAGTGCCACATCCTCGGCGTCTCTCAGCCATTCCTTCCTCTGTGGCTGTCTGCAGCTCTGTTTGCAGTGTGTTGCACATGATGGCTTTTATTCCTCACTGGGGAGCCAACGCTGCCACGGGAGGATGAGTAGAGGACAGATTATTCGCTCCCAATGATCTTTCTGCTTTCAGCCGCCTGTTTCTTTCCCTTCATTCTCTCAGTTCTGCAGTGTTATTTTACACAGTCGATTGTTAAATTAAGCGGGGAATGACAAATGCGTGTTTTTGGGGGGGTGAGGGGCAATTTTGCATAGTAGGGATTTGTGTGACCTCTAGGACAGCCGTGCAAGTGGCCATGTTTTCAGCTTCTCGGCAGTGGGTATGTCAACTCAGCAGCATAGTGCTGATACAAGCCTCTTTTTGTGTAATTCAGTCATAGCCGAGGCAAGTTTGTTTCCTACCGTCGTATCAGTGTGCATGATAGCATCGCCACATGGGCATATGCCCCTCTCCACAGAGCTACGCTCAACCTATTTACTCGCAGCGCCACATGAGTGAATGCTGCTTTATAATATGAGCACGGCAGCTGGATGAAGTGTTATTGGTGCTTTTAAATGGTTTATAAAAGTTTGTGATATGTACGTTTGTTGTGGTAGTTTCCAGTTATTCTTGCCCCAGAGTCTTATGCTGTATTAGATAGCTCCGATATCTGAAATACTGTGCTACTAGAGCAGGGCTTGGTGTAAAATGGTCACAAATGTGACACAAAATGAAAAAAAGAAAAAATAATTCAATTCAAATTCTAGGCCTAGTTGTTCAGGATTTGTGAACAAATGACTCCGAATTGGTTGTTTTTAAAGGGATAGTTCACCCAAAAATGACATTTCTGTCATTAATTACTCACCCTCATGTCGTTCTAAACCCTGTAAGACTTTCGTTCATCTTCAGAACACAAATTAAGATATTTTTGATGAAATGCAAAAGATTTCTGACCCTGCATAGACAGCAATGCAACTACCACGTTCAAGGCCCTGAAAGGTAGTAAGGACATCAATAAAATAGTTCATGTGACATCAGTGGTTCAACCTTAATTTTATGAAGCTACAAGAATACTTTTTTTGCGAATACTTTTTGAAAACAAAAATATCGCCTTAACTCAATAATTCTTCTCTCTAATGGCCAACCAAAAAGATTTAAGAAACTGATTTGAACTTGCTTGTGACTTAGTTGTTTAATTAGATTTGTTCTGTAATTTGGAAACTAGTGACGGACCAAAATTTTAGCTACTGAAAGTATCTGAAACAACAAAAATAATACATTTTCAATTTTTTCCAAAATATTGAGTCTGACATATCAGGTCTGAAATACTGAGGGACTGTTAATAGCTGAAAAACGTTGCTACGACTTTTTTACCACATGTGAACATCTTGCACAGCATAAAAACTTCAGTTACCCAATCACCCAAATTTAAGTCCAGGTAACCAAAACTTTGAAAAACCAAAAAAGGTGTTTTTGTAAAAAAAAAAAAAAGTATAAATTAAATGTTCATCATATACAGTGCTCATTAGGGTGCATCCAAAAATCCAAAATTTCGAAAAGTTGTTTCGACCTTATATCTGATGCTTGCCATTACAAGTAATAAACATTGTAGCCAAATTTCATATTTTTAATTGTATATTTACTGGGTCAACTACTTCCACAAACCTCATGACCCTGGCCCTCCATCCCTCCCTCTTGTGGCCTAATGGTTAGAGAGTCAGACTTGTAACCCAAAGGTTGCGGGTTTGATTTTCAGCATGGCAGGACTTGTAGGTGGAGGGATTGAATGAACAGCGCTCCCTTTCACCTTCATTACCCACAACTGAGGTGTCCTTGGGCAAGGCACCAAACCCCCTCTTGCTCCAAGGTGTAGGTTCACTACTCACTGCTGTGTGTGTGCACTAGGATGGGTTAAATGCAGAGCACAAATAAGGATCCAACAACAAAAAAGGTTTTTAATATATTTTTCACATTTGCTGTCTGACTTGAGTAGAATGACTTTATGCTAGGGCCTAAGTGAAAATCTTGCATTTGATTTTTTGATGCACCTTAGTGCTCATATTTCTTTATAGGACATGGATAAAATTTCTCATTTCGTATGGATTTGTTTTACAATGCCTTTATGACCGTTTTGGATCTTTCTAAATTTCATTTTAACCCAAGTCTAAAGGTGTAGTCACATTAGTGACATTTTGCATGCAAAAAGGCACATCATCCATTGTGTTGAAATTAATGCTGTCAAATGATTAATCGCAATTAATCACATCCAAAATGAAATTTTTTGTTTACATAATATATGTGTGTGTGCTCTGTATATTTATTATGTATATATAGCCTACATACACACATATGTATATATTTATATTATTTATATTACAGATAAATACATTTAATATATAAACATAGCATATTTTTCTTCAATATATACATGTATGTGTGTGTATTTATATAGACATAATAAATATACACAGTACACACACATATATTATGTAAACAAAAACTTTTATTTTGGATGCGATTAATTGCGATTAATTGTTTGACAGCACTAGTTGAAATGTATAAAAATGAGCTCACACAGAGCTCACATCAGCGCATGACCAACTTGAAGACGGGCGAACATCGCACGAAACTCCCGAACGTCTGAATTCATATTAAAATTACTGGATTTTGCTCACAAAATTTCACAGATTAACAGTAAATGTGACTTCACCTTTTAGGGATGGGCGATATGGGATTTAAAATATATCACGATGTTTCTGGTATTTATTACGATAACGATATCAATGACAATAATTCAGGGAATCCTGTTTCTTTAGAGAAAAGTATTATCTTTCCTATTTTTACCCAAAATAGGGTGTTGTGAGCATTAATGAGTACACACGTAATGTAAAGACTGTTTAATTCATACTGGAAACCGGAGGGCGCTCTTGCACAGAAACTCCACATTTCCATAGCAGAAGAAATACTACTGACGATGCTCCAGGAAGGCAGAGCCGTTGAGAAACAGATTTGCGACACGCTTTGATCTCGCCACCACGCGGTCACGTGGTTCATGGAGCTCTCAATAGTTCCAAACAACTCTGCGCTGTCAATGTGTTTGAATGGGTTTAAGTAGGATAGACAGCAGTTTCACTATATTTTAGGGCTGCACGATAAATCGCATGCGATAATTCTTATCGTGGGGAGAATTTTTACCGGTATATCGCAAACGATAATATATCACCCATCCCTAGTTTGGTATGACATGAAGGTGATTAAACAACGACAGAACTGTAATTTTTGGGTGAGGTTTCACTATTGGAAACTAAAAATGTAATTTGACTTTTCAGTTTTTCATTTTAAAACCTGTGGCTCCCTAGTAATTTTTTTTAGTCTGGCTTTGTTTTCATTGACCTTGATGTTAGAAAAAATGATAATATCTGTACCACTGCACTCCAAGCTGCCTGACTGGCTCAACCAATGGCATGAGTTTGGGTTGAGACTACTTGCCAAACTATGAGACATTATTTTTCAGACCCCCTTGACAGCCACTAAGTGCCCTTGAGTCGCCCTTTTTCTTATTATGTGCAGTTTTGTTTGGTGCCGTTGGTGGTACAGAGACAAAGAACTTCACGTTTAGTGTGCAAGTATATGCTCTTTCATTTATTGTACTCTTTCATTTGTCTATTCAGATCAGAGACACAATTCTCTGAACAGACTGTTAGAGGGTATAATGGGAGGAGCTGTAAAACTGTATGGAAGCAGTGTGCAAAATAATATCTTCAGCAGTGCCTTTGTTCTGCTCCATCTGGTTTTAAAATGTATGAAGCTTTCAATCAGGCCTCTATGAACACCGCAAGAGTCTCTTTGCTTTGTTTGGTCTGTCAACAGAGAAGATTACGTGCCAAACAGATAGGACTGTGTCCATGTGTGTGTTTAAAGCCACAATGTCCCTCTGTCCCCATCATTCTCTCAGAAGGCTTTCTCTTCCAAGGGGTTTGGCTAACCGAAAAGAAAAAAAGATAGAGAAACCGCACAAGCCAAGCGGTGACGAAAATAGCCAGGGGCTTGGGGGGGACTCTTTCTCCAGATTGGATCCCTCTGTGAACAGAATCCATCCCATATCGCAGTTCCTCCCTCTGTCTCACTCTTTCTATATCATGCATATAGTATTTCAACATGGTAACTCTCTGTCTGTCTTTCCTCCAACTTGCTCATTAATGCGTGGGTCTAATGTTTGCATAAGTCTCACTGTAATTCCTGAATCAATAGTTGTTTCCTGCGGCCATCTGCAGGGAGAGCGAAGAGGGGGTGAAAATCTCCAGTGATCTCAAGTTGTTTGATGGAGAGTCATGCTTCCTACTTGCAGCTCCAATTCTCCTTTTATTGACAGAATGATATGTGTATTGACAAAGATTTGTCAATAATTTAAAGCTGTGTCAAAATAGGAAATTCTCCTTTTGTCTTCATTAGGTGTTTTTAAACTTTTTGATGCCAGGGAGATATGTTGAAACCTACAATTACAAAGGGAACCTGAAATAAACCTGAAATGAAACATAAAATTATTGCTGACAGTAGAATGAAATAATTATGATCACACTTATGACTTGAGACCAGTCTTTAGAAAACATGATGTTAAATATGATTTAATTTTTGATTGATTTGCATTTTTTACACTGAAAAATCTGTATAATAAATAAACAAACAAATAAATTAATTAATTAATTAATAACATCAAATCTGTAACCCCTTGCAGCCTTCTTGGGGTCCCTGAACCCCAGTTTGAAACCCCTTGTCCATGTTGTTGTTTTACAGAATATCTGTATTGTGTATTCATTACTTTCTTTGTCTGTCTTCATCAAAAGTCTGCAGTGTGCCGACATGTTTTAGTAAATGCGTGGTAGAGTCTCTTTTTGCACTCTGCTGAGCCATTTCCTCTCCTCTCCCCTGGAGGCAGGGCTCTGGACACCCTTTAAGTGGTTGGGATTCACCTCGTGATTGAAAGTCTCGGGCGGCTGGCTCTCTGAGGATCCTGGGCAGTATTTTTGGGTTTGGTTCGATCCTCCTGCTTCAGTGGGCTCCGCCGTCCATCTGAATGAGTTCCGGTGAGGATCTGTAAATAATGAAGGGATGGAGGTGACTGTTTGGGCTATTGGGAATGTTGGAGAGGAAGGAGAGGTATGTAGCGGTGCAGGGTTTCCTCAAACAAGACATTAATATGGCCAGACAGTGCAGAGAACACTACAAACTACTAACGAAAATCCGAACTGTATTGAAGCTATGTAATGGAACAGGATATTTTTAAATATTTAAATATTAACAGCAGATTTTTACTATATTTTGTTACAAAAAAATGCAGACTTAATTGAAACAATGCATCATTAAATTATTTATTAGATCAATTACTCATTTATTTAGACAAACTATGCTAATAAAGTAGTTCACTATAGTAAATAGGTTTATCAGCTCTATATACTGTACACTACTATTCAAAGGTTTGGGGTCAGTAAGTTTTTAAGATTTTTCTTCAGCAAGAATGCATTAAATTAATAAGAAATGACACTAAAGACATTTATAATGTTACAAACTATTTCAAATAAATGCTGTTCTTTTTCATTTTCTATTCTTCAAAGAATCCTGGAAAACCTATTCATAGAGTTTCTACAAAAATATTAAGCAGCACAACTCTTTTCAACACTGAAAATCAAAAATGTTATTTGAGCTGCAAATCAACATATTAGAATGATTTCTGAAGGATCATGTGACACTGAAGTCTGGAGTAATGATACTGAAAATTCAGCTTTGCCATCACAGGAATATATTTTATTTTAAAATGTATTAAAATATAAAACAAATTTTTTCACAAATTAAAAATGAAGTATTTCACAATATTACAGATTTTACTGAGTTTTTGATCAAATAAGTGCAGGTAAGCATAAGATACTTTTTTCAAAAACAAAAAACTTACCTCAAACCTTTGAATGGTATTGTATAAGATATGAGTTTAGATTCTAAATAGGTACTACTTCTCAGCAGTGATACCCCAAAATTAATTGGACAGTATGTTTTCACATTTACTATTATTGGTCAATTTTTTTCTTCTGTTCGGCTCTCACAGAGCAGTCATTTTTTTAATCCAAATTCAATTTTCCCCATGATTAAAAAAAGCTTGGTTGTTCCCCAAAGCACTCTTGAGAAATCTGTTAACTAGTGTGTTTGCCGAGGCCAGATATTTTCTATGGATTCTTTTCAGTGGGCTCTGCTGCATCTATCTTAGTGCTGTACCAATATCTCCACAGATTAGAGCCTTTGTATGCGCCTCAAAGTGTTCGCTTCACTGAGCAGCTGTCTCCGTCGAGGCCAGGTAGAGCCGATAGATTTGAAACCCTCTGAACCTCTTTCAAAGTCCCTTTCTCTCCCCGTGGGATTCGTACCTATGGCACCTTCCTCTGTCCTTCAAGCTGTGCTTCAGAAACATGGTGGGGCTGGAATGATGGATCACCTTAGACCCACGCACAAGGACGTCAGGCAGGCAGGGATGGGTTGATGCAGGGAACGGGGTGGCTGTCCGTCAACTCTCCTCTGGCAGGTCCAGTGCTTTGTCAGCCTCCTTTAATGATTTTTGCCAGCGGATCAGACTGACGCTACAGGGGAAACACAGATGCACGGTCCCCTTGCACGTGGTTGTGGATGTTAGGAGGGGTCAGGGTAGACTCATGAAGGAAATATTTTATGCTGGACCACTATAACGTCACTCTTATGCATTCCCAGTTCAGTAGGAGAAAAACCTTAACATTTTTTTGGATATTATCACCTCTTTAAATGTATAAATTTGCTTGGAAATTGCTCAGTCTATTTTATTATATGTATGTTACTGATAAACAAGTATAGATATTTTTGTCAAGGGCCAATGGTAGTACTTCTTAAAGGCATAGTTCACTCAAAACTGAACATTCTGTCATTATTTACTCACCCTCATGTTGTTTCAAACCTGTATGACTTTTTTCTTCTTCTGTGGAACATAAAAGAAGTTGTTTTGAGGAATGTTGGTAACAATTGTGGTGACCATTGACTTCCATTGTATTGTGGAACCAC
Organism: Sinocyclocheilus rhinocerous; assembly: GCF_001515625.1. Lineage (NCBI taxonomy): Eukaryota > Metazoa > Chordata > Actinopteri > Cypriniformes > Cyprinidae > Sinocyclocheilus > Sinocyclocheilus rhinocerous. Next base: position 1,735,824 of record NW_015645543.1, read on the forward strand.
ATGAGGTTAAGTAAATAATGAAAAAAATGTCCCTTTAAGATGGCAACTTTTCAGTGTTTCACTAAGTAGGAAAGAGATTTTAGAGCTTCTGTGGAGGGGAAGAATTTTAGCAAATAACGAATAAATAAAGAAGGCCTGTTTGCACCGAGAACAAAACTATAAAGATAAATATATTAGCGTCCACACCAACACACAATAATGTTATGAATAGTATTATCATCTGCTGTTTTAAATGCTCAAGCTCTTTAAAGTCATGTTTTTATCATTAATTACCTAGAAAAAAAATGTCTTGTTATCATTATCTACCTTATTTTTCACCACAGTAAGCTATTTTCTTTAAATGTACAAGACTTACGATTCATTAGCTGCTATGGGTAAATAACTAGCAAAGTGCAGCAGATGGTAAAACTTTGCGCTATAAACCAGTGTGTTTATGATTATAATAATAAATAAAAGTAATATGATAGCAAATACCAATTTGCATCATCAAGCAGACTGTTTTCGTACCGCTAAAATGACTGGAAGCCTTGCGCATTTAAATTAAAAATGTACCCACACTTACGTTAAAAATGAGGCCTTTATAAGTAATGGAATCCTAAATAACGCATTATAAGAGTTTTGTGTTGGTTTTGCAGGACAAAAGTCGCTAATGTGATGTTTCTAAGTATAGTGTTGAATGTTACAGAAGGAAACTTGGCAGAATCAGTACAATGAGATTGGTAAAATCAAGTTTGATGAGGTCTCTGGATTCTCATCAATGCAATTAAGAATCATCCTGATTATGAATACATTTGCCATGACTGATGATGGCTTTAAACAAGATGGAGTCAAACAAAGTATTTCTACAAAATATGGACTCTGCTGGCTTATTTCCATTTGTGTCGCTATTCTTCAGAGGACTGGGAAGTGAATATGATCTCCTCATCCCCAGCTGTCCCGATTTGCCCCGTGCTTCAGATAGCAGCAATTGATAAGTAAGATATATGCATCATCTCTGGTTATTTTTATAACTGAATCACATTTCTTGGGTAATGAGAGAACAACATGACATATGCAGCTAGGCCTGTCACGATAACAACATGTTGTTGTGCGATATATTGCCCCAGAAATCGTCCATGTGCACAAAGGCACAGATCCCTAAACAAGGCCATATCTGCATATGAAACTTTTTTTTGTAGAAGCTTTTTTTATATTTGAACTAGCACCTCATGACTACACCACGTTATGTACGAGAAGCTGCAAAAGACACAGGCGTAAGTGGAATGTACAAAACATGGTGACATTAATTTTTAAGTAAATATAATGGGCGATATATTGCGTCACCAAAAATAATTGAGGTCATGTACATATATTGCGCGATAAGGCGATATATTGTTTATTGCGGCAGGCCTATATGCAGCCATTTTTGCTATGAAGTAAGATTGCTTTTATTTGTTTGTTATGTCTGTCAGTTGCCATATGGCACGACCGGAACGTTTGATCGGTCATGGCCTGTAGCCCCAGCCTCGTCTGCAGCGACTGTATCAGCACTACACACCTCCATCTTGATATGAGTCAGTCAGCCACCTCTGCGTACGAGCGAGTCAGAATGATGGAGAGGTGTAGACAGCGAAATGAAAAGCTATGGATGGAAGGATGGATAATGCAACAAAGAGCTGACACAGGAGAATGGATGAATAAGTGCCTGGTGGTGAGGAATGGCACAGAGTACAGGACCAGACAGGTTTATTATTCCAGGCATCGTTTGGATTTCTCAGTTATGTGCACTGGAATTATAATATTTCCTGTTTGAACTTGACCAACAAAGAGTAACAACAAACAAGGATGTGATATTAACTTATGAGAGAGAGAATGTAGAAAACTGAATGGGAGAAATCGTAATGCTCATGTGACAGCTTTAGGAATACAGTATTATTTTAGTATTTATATACTATTATAATATTTATTGATGTTTTGAATAAGATTAAATCTATTTTCTGTTTTTATTTTATGTGCTTTTGTGCTGAATTTTTATATCTGTGCTTGTGAGTTTTATACTATTAGTATTTTAGTTTTTAATTTTAGTACTTCAACTAAAAACTTATTTATTTCAGTTACTTGCCAAGGCAACATTGCTACATTTATAAGTCCAATTTTTTTTTGTCTAATCTGTACATTATTGTAGGTAAAGTGTTTTTAAAAAAATTGTTTTTCGATACCCTTTAACATCAAATCTTTTTTTTTTTTTTTTTTTGAAAAACATCTATTATCCATTTTAACCCCAATTATGGCTGGCACAATTTTTGATATTCTGATCAAATGTTAAATTGTTAGCCAGATTGCGTAAGACCCACTCTGTGGTTTTTTAGGAAATAAATGTTTAATTTATTCCTTTTTTATGCCGTATTATATCCCACCTTGTTGAGTTGGTTATGTAACTACCCTTTCCCTGACACTTCTAATGGGGGAGGTGTAGACGGAGGGACGACTTGTGTGAACTCCGTTGCTTACTGTTAATTACTTAGATAGTTAGACTAGAAGCCTCTCTTGTGTACTGCCCCAATCTTCCTCATTGCCGTTTCTCTTTTTTTCTTTTTCTTTGGCAGCAACAGCTCTTCACTAAAATTAGACAGGAAGATGCAATGAAACAGTAATTTAAAAGGGGATACAAAGAGGTCGGCACATAATTCAGAGCTTCTAATTGAAAGAAGCAACGCAAAAAAGATACAAGCTGGGATTTGATCAGCGATGCTGTTAGTGAAGTTTCGTGTTCATAGATCAGGCTGAACAGAAGTTCCTGTTCCTGTCTGCTCCCTGAGTGAGTCATTTAACATGGCACTTTCTGAATTGCTACTGAAAAAGAATCATTATACAACTGTTCCAGTCCTTGAATCTGATTGGTTGAGCTGCTTTTCAAGAGCACTAATGTAGTCCAACAGCACTAGGACTTTCACTGTTTATGTCATTCAGGTCATCTGTTTTTGCATGTTACAGAGTGACTGTCAAGTCAGTGTTTGAGTGGTGGGTTTTTTTAGTGACTCTTTCTGTGGTTCCATTGTTAGTAGGTGGTGACAAGCCAATGTCTGTGTGAGTGAGTCAATGAATCATTCAAAAACGCATATTTGGTCAGGACTAGCTGTGTCTAAAATTGCATACTGTCTGTGTTTTCAAAAGTACTGGTACTTCGGTACTAAGTCAGTACATTTTAAAAACATAACAATACCAACCTTTCCATGGTATTATTTGTATGGAGTACCAGGTCGATCCAGTACTCGCTAATAGTCGGATACTTTCAAATGTTCCTGTATTTGTGTGAGTGCTTCGTGAAGAGCATCAGATTTTTCTGTTTCAAAGGTTTCTTTTTTTGCAGGATTGATAATTGTAGCCAATCACATGCATGTTTTTTGAGCATGTGAACGTAATGGCCAATCAGAGGCTTTTAAGTCAGAATCTGCTCAAGTTTGATCAGCTTGAGCTATCTTTTTGCTATTACTAACAAATTATGAACACAATAGACAATAAATAAGAGATGAATTTTGCAATATAAGCAGATTGTTTTATTGTAACTAGGGATGTAACGATACACCGCATGCCTATTGAAAATTGATTAAAATATGTGACGATTCAAATCGATTGAGATGCTAAACAAATTGCGATACAATTAGGGGTAGGAGTTTATATGATTGTATCTCTGAGGGGAACTGACTGTCTTTAGAAATGTTTAGATGGTATTTTCTTTTCATCTTGCCTATGAACAGTATTAAAGTTCATAATTGTAGCATTGCTTTGTTCACAGCGGTAACCAAGGAAACGCTATATTGCCTGATCCATAAGCACCACCTGCTGTCAGAGAGTGAATTTGCATCTTATTATACTTATACTTATAATACTTATAATTTGCAGATATTTTTTATATAGCCTATAGTTTCACAAAACTGGACTGTCTTTAGAAAAGTTTAGATGGTATTTTCTTTTCATCTTGCCTATGAACAGTATTAAAGTTCATAAGTGTAGCACTGCTTTGTTCACAGCGGTAACCAAGGAAACGCTATATTGCCTGATCCATAAGCACCACCTGCTGTCAGAGAGTGAATTTGCATCTTATTATACTTATACTTATAATACTTATAATTTGCAGATATTTTTTATATAGCCTATAGTTTCACAAAACTGAAGTCAGACCATTCTGTTTTTGCTTCAAATTTCGAAATTATACAATCTAATTTAGATTAAAAACTGCTCATGTTGCATGTATGTAGCATCTTTGTTTGGATAATGACTAAAATGCAGTGGTTGCCTCTAGTTTTAAATGGAAAGAGCACAGACAAAGCCTTAGTTTGTTTATATGAAGAGATTTCATTTTTGTGTGTTACTTATTTGATTTTTGGGTTTGTTTTAAATTTTCGATTTAGTTTTGTTATATTTCAATTTCACAAAGAAACGTGCAGCATTTTGTCCAAGCAATAATAAAAGGACACATTTAAATTTACTGTATAATTTGTCTTAAATCTAATTTTGTTAGAAAAAAATTGTGAGAAAATTGAATCGTGAATCGAATCGAATCGAATCAAATCGAATCGTGAGTTGAGTGAATCGTTACATCCCTAATTGTAATGGGAGTTTTTACTCAGGCAGTGAGCTTGTGCTGTGTGTGAACTGAAATTGATTATAAAGGGAGCGCTCTTTGCTCATTTCCTATATATAACCCTCCTAATTTGAATAAAATTTATTTTTCATGCTGCTAAGTAGACATTGACAAGTTGGAACGACAGCCGTATGAAAATGTGGAACTGAATCTGAAATTTCGATGTTTGATATAGAAATGAATGGGACAAAAAATGACGTGAAAATAAATGTGTTATGTTTTGCAGTGCAATTGACTTGTTCTGTTGCCTGTAATGTGTTTCATTATTTTATTACTTAGATTTTCGCATACTGTTTTATAAATTCGGAAATGCTACTCTTTTCACATACTGTTTTTTTGCCTACTATATAGTAGTAGGCATATTTGGATGCATGGACTGTCTTTATGAGTGAGCCATTGAATCATTTGCTGAAACAATTCATTCTAAACATTGATTCATTCAGGATCCAAACACAATTACTGTGTGCTGCTCATAACAAACACACAATAATTTTCTGTGTATTCTAAGCGCATGCTGTAGTTTTGTTAACTGCCACTTTAAATACATGAGCTCTTTAAAGTCGGGTGAATTCTGATTGGCTGTCAATGTTTTTTATCATTCATTAGCTGGAAAAACATCTTCCTGAAAATGATTCAAACAATATTGTTCCTCTGTGTCATTATTGTTATAACTGTGGTCAACTTCCCTATTCCCATAGAATTTGAATGATTATTAAAGGGGTCATGTGATGCTTTTTTAAAGATCATTATTTTGTGTATTTGGTGTAACAGAATATGTTGACATGCTTTAATGTTCAAAAAACACATTATTTTTCAAATACTGTACATTATTGTAGGTCCTCTATGCCCCGCCTCTCTCAAACGCTTCGTTTTCTACAAAGTCCCTCCTTCCGACAAGCGCAGTCTGCTCTGATTGGCCAGCTGACCCAGTGCATTGTGATTGGCCGAACACCGCAAGCACTCGTCGGAAATGTAACGCCCCTTACCATAATCGCGAGCTTCATCTTTCAAAATAAATGTAAAGACAGAGCCCGAAAGGGGAACAGAGTCGCGTGACAGACACAGTGATGAAGCTGGTATGTGTTTGCAGTACACAAGCCACGGTTAAGACAGCTGACTCCACTGTGATGTGACCCTGTCTCTCTCTCTCTCTCTCACACACACACACACACACACACACACATTATGCGCAAAACTCCGCATTTGAACAGTCAATAGCAAATACTTAAGCTAATAACAAAACAGTAGCTGATTCAGAAGTGCCAGATTGTCATAGCAAAGTCAGAATTACCTCCTCTCCTAGGTTCACGAAACGGTCTTCCATAAAATGCATTGCTGTTCTGTTGTAAGTGATCTTAAAGATTCCTAAATGCATCTACTTCTGGTAGGCCAAATAAAGTGCTTTTGCTTTCGTCTAGAAACACACAGCGTCTCCCTGACATGCTGCTTCAACACTAACTGCGGTTACTGACACCATGCCTTCTTTCTTTGCGTGCACATTTGGGCGGCATTATGCTAATATTTTCACATAGTGAGGTAGATATGTGGGGCGTGTTAGAACGAGCCGTTTTAGGGGGGCGTGGCAGAGTCTTAACTTTGATAAAGAATATCTCTTTGGTTTTGAGACTTTAGTCTTTGCAACTTCAGGGATCTTATCTATGCACAATCAGCTTGTAACACTCCAAAGAGAAAGGAAAACTTGAAATCGCATCATATGACCCCTTTAAGAACTTTATAGTTATCATCCTTGGTGTAATTGGCCTCGCTCATCGTTAGCTTTGTGTTTATTGAACTGTTATAGAAAAGCAAAACCATATTGCTTAAATGTGAAATAGCCTAAACTCCCAAATGTTATATTTTAATGTCCCAAATAAGGACATTAAAATATAGTGATTTCAGTCCATCCCCCAAGTTGTCTTTTAGCTGAGCTTTGGCTTTATTGATCAAGACATTTATACAGTAAATACACACCCTCTGGATATTATAAGGCCAGGCAGGGATATTCCTCTGGGGTCTTCACAGCACTTCAGTTGCTAATTATCATCTTAGCTTATTATGACTTATAATACACTAGATTAGTTTAAATAGACCTTGGGAGAATGGTCATTTATAGCCTATGCTCAAAGTTGGCTAGATAAGCTATCAGGGGAGACGCTTGATTTGCTGCATCGTCCTGTACACAAAGCAACCAGGTGTCTATTCTGCACGGTAATCATGTCTGATATAATGCTGCATAGGCAATAATAAATATAAGCATATTATGGCATCATCTGTCTCTTGTTTAATAAAGTATTGCTCTGTTATTTATAATTTCTCTTACATGTTCTGCAGTGGTAAACGCAGATGTTTCGTAATCCATTCTGTGGTCAGTGCTGTCAGTCATTTTAATGAGCGATATGAATTCATTTGTTCTTTTGAAGATCCCACAAATTGTACTCCTAAATAATCATGCTACATTGATAAATGGCCTCGGCAACTATGGTTTTATCTCATAACATGCAGAATGACGGACGGATTTCCTCAGTGGCCTGCCGCGATCCCAAGTGTCCTTCGCTCAATAAATAGAGGCACTGTAATAAATGTAGAATGTGGGGTTTGAACTTTGACCTCAGTCCCTGTGCAGCCGCATTCAACCCTTGTTGTTTTATTACTAATCGTTAATCATTGATTTACCTGTAGGACTGTCAAATTAAAATTTTGAAGGTCATCCAAAAATGAACATTTGTTGAACATTTACTCCAGGTCATCTAAGATGATGTAGATGTGTTTGTTTTTTCCATCAGAAAAGATTTGGAGAAATTTAGCATTACATCACTTTCTCACCAATGGATCCTCTGCAGTGAATGGGTGCGGTCAGAATGAGAGTCCAAACAGCTGATAAAAACATCACAATAATCCAATCCATCACTTCATGTTTTGTGAAGTGAAAAGACATTTAGGCATTAAGACATTTTTAACTTTAAACCATCACTTCTAACCAAAATTACATAACACATCCAATTTGATGTAAATTTTCAGCAAATTTTCATTTTTGGTTGAACTATTCCTGTAATTTAATGCAATAAATATAAAAATGTGGTAAAATATATAACCTAGAAAAAATCAAACAGCATCCTAAAAATATGGCACTTTTGAAATGAAATGCTGAAAAACAAAAATACAATGTTATGATGTGTTCACACCAAAAGTGAAGCGAATATTTGCATTGCATTTGCACTCGCTCTAGATTACCCGTGGAATGTTTTTCGCATCACTTGCATGCATAAAAACATAAAAACAATAAAAAAAACATTTTCTGATACAACCAGACATGTCAATAAGCTCTGCAAATTTTCTGCTCGAGTTTAAATTTTTCAACTTGCGTGGAAGACGCGATTGAGGCCAATATCGCACGTTTGTGGCAAACGCGTTGCTATTCTCATCTTTGCATTGACTTGTGTGTAATCTACTCGCACAAATAATTACAGTAAGTTCACTTTTGGTGTGCACACATCATAACAATTAAAAATATAGCAAACTTGATTGGAAAGTGGAAAAAAAAAATTCTAGAAGCAGAATCTTATATTTTATATCAAGTAATGCCTTTGAATTATCTTTCCTTCTTTCTTTCTTTTTTTTAATGCAAAAATTCCTAAAAGGGGCTAATTCGCTTAATCTACATGTCATGTAATTAACCTTTGTTTGTAATCAAAGAGTTCGGGCTTTTGATCAGTTACATCACTTTTTCATTTGTAAGTTGCTTTGGATAAAAGCGTCTGCTAAATGACTAAATGTAAATGTAAATAAATGTAAATCACTTTGTGTGCCCTGTTTCTATGATCTGTTTAATATGTACAGTGTTATGAAGAGCCATTATCTTTATACATAAATATGTAATGTGTGTACATACGGCCGAACTATATATATGACTCTAGACTGCTGACTTTATGAGTCCACATATCAAAAGGCAGAGGGATGGCCTCCACACGGTCCAGGTCCACAGTGCTTTGTCATTACGGACAAGGCAGGCAGACGAACAGCTGCTGTGAGAGGCCTGTGTTCCACAGCCATGCTGGACTTACGACACACAGCACACTTTCAATTATATGGGCCGTGGGCAGAGTGCCAGGCTGTGTAGAGATGGGTGCTTTCCAATTACACGGCAGGACTCGGCTGCAGAGTGAATGAGGCGCGGCCGAATACACAGACACGCTTACGTTTTAGCCCACACACAGGCTTGCACGTGAGGGTGCCGTGACCGATCGCGCAACTGGCTTTATAGGGATATGTTTCATATCAGGCATAACTCTGTGCGTTGTAAGACTCTCGGTGTAATAAATCGCTTTCTCGGCTAATGAAGCGTATGTGTCAAATCATGGTTTGTGTTTGAGAATTTTAAAGCCGTTATGAATGATTCTCTACTGAGGTTTGTCAGTCTGTCTAGGGAGAAACTTTATAGAGTGCTTATTGATTTGTTTAACTCAAGGTTCTAGCTCCCTGCATCCAATGAAAGTAGAAAAAGACAGGAGATCTAATCCCATGGTTTTAATGAATTTTAAAAGTCGACTTGGCACTGGTTACATGTTCTGTCTGGATTAAAAGGTTACTTACAGGGTTGTCAGTTTTACCTCATTTTGTTCACTAAGTGTAATTAAGAGCTGTAAATTGTTGTTATATTTTTTTATTTGCATGTAAGGAGACCCAGGTTTAATTTCTGACCTTATAAAATATATTTTCTATATACAATACTGTTCAAAAGTTTTGGAGTCTATTAGATTTTTTAATGTTTTTAAAAGTAATTTCTTATGCTCACCAAGGCTGCATTTATTTGCTGAATAGTACAGTAAAACAGTAATGTTATGAAATGTTATTATAATGTTCTATTTTAACATTTTAAAATATAATTTTTGCCTGGGATGGAAAAGCTGAATTTTCAGCATCATTACTCCAGTCTTCAGTGTCACACGATCCTTCAGAAATCATTCTAATATGCTGATTTGCTCAAACATTTTTTTATTGTTATGAATGTTAAAAAATGATTGTGATGCTTAATCTTTATGTGGAAACATTCTTTGGTGAATAGAAAATTCAAAAGAACAGCATTTATTTGGAATATAAAACTTTTATAAATGTCTTTCCTGTCACTTTTGATCAATTTAGTGTGTCGTTGCTGAAAACAAGTAGGCTATTAATTTCTTTAAAAAAAAAACTGTCTAAAAAAATGGTTGCTTATATAAAAATAAAAGTATACAATACATATTTATTTATTTATACATTTTATAAATTATTTTATTTTATTCTAAAATAATAGTATTATTAATATGAATACTATTAATTAATATTATTAAATATATATTAAATAATTTTGTATTTGGTTATACAAGTTTGGACCATCAAAGGGTTGCTAGATGATGAAAGACTTGATTGCACTAACCAAATTTAGACATTAAAGTGATTACAGCCATAACATTTTAGAAAACACATTTTTAACTGCTATAATTGTGCTTAATTAAACATAATTATCAAAAATACTTTTGTTTTAAAGTGTACTATTTGGCTCAGAAATCTTGCGGGGACATGTGGTTCACATTCTTCAGTTGACACTTCTGGTTACTCAGACACAGTGAGGTCATAATTGGGCTTCTTTCTATTTCTATTTTTGCCCTTAGAAAAGAGCTGTCAATCAAAGCCTCCCCGAAAAACAAATTTGTACAAAAAGACTCGACCTGTGGGACAAATGACCCTGACAGATCGCTGTATGACTTGCAGTCATTCTTCTGTTTGTAAGCATTGACCCGAGGGTCACCGCAAGGAGCAATCCCTTCAAATTTAAAGGGATAGTTCACCCAAAAATGAAAATTGTCATAATTTACTAACCCTCAAGTTGTTCTAAATTTATATGAATGTCTTTCTTCTGTAGAGCACAAAAGAAGATATTTTGAAGAATGTTGGTAATCAAACAGTTGACGGTAGCCATTGACTTCAATAGTATTTTTTTTCCAATATGACGGTCAATAGCTACCAAAAATTGTTACCAACATTCTTCAAAATATCTTCTATTATGTTCAGCAGAAGAAAGAAATTAATAAAGCTTTGGAACAACTTAAGGGTGGGTAAATTATGACATTTTCATTTTTGGGTGAACTACACTCTTAAAAATAAAGGTTCCAAAAGGGTGTTTTTGCAGTGATGCCATAGAATAACCATTTTTGGTTCCCAAAAGAACCTTTCACTGAACAGTTCCTAAAAGAGCCATTTTGAAGAACATTTGAAAAAACTAAAGAACCTTTTTTGACTACAAAGAACCTTTTTTGCATTTGAATTTGTTCTTCGTAGAGCCATTGATGCCAATAAAGAACCTTTATTTTTAAGAGTGTATTTCTTCATTTAATGACAAATCGCATTGACAAATTGCAATAGAATTTCCATTTATTAGCAAAAATAAAAATTCTACTTGAAATTTTGCTTGATTCACAAGGGTTTTTTTTATTATCAACTGCAGATTTTGCAAAAACACATTTCCTAACAAACATCATTCCTTGCTTCTCTCAATTATTCAAACTCAGCCGTAGCTTCACAGATGTTGTGTCTTGCTAGACATGCATGTAAGAGCTCATTTGGGGAAAATGCGGTGGAAAACTCACGGCAAGGAGAGTGATTTTTCTATATTAAGACAGTGTTATGTGAATGTGTGAGAGAAAGCAGCTGAACGTGAATAATGATGCAAGTGTGCAAGTGTAAATCTGTGTTTGTGTGTGCTTTGGGGCGCATGCACACGGGGCAATTACAGGTACAAAAAGCGCTCCTTTTAGAGCCGTAAAAAGTGTTTCCATGGTGATGAGGTCATCCCGTCAGGACCAAAGGGGCAGGAGAACGCTAATAGTTTGCATCGGTCACCTCTCGCCAGCCTGGGGGACTGAAGTGCAGGTGTCCCTAGGTATTGCATCTCTGTATGAATGCTATTTTCACTCTTTCTTGTCTTTGAACACTACGTGTTGAAAAGCATGGTTTGAAACTAAGAGGAAGTGGAGATGCTACGTGCAGCCTCCCGTTTCTTCCATTTCAGAGCGGCAGGAGTCTCGCCATGCTTCATGTAATCAATGTTTATTTTTAGCGCAGCTATCTCGGTTTTCGAAAGAGAAAAGGCCATTCGCATAAATGGGATTTTTATCATTAGTCACAGACAAAAGAATAGGCAACAGCAGGGCACGTCTCTTTGTGCGGGGTTTGTGAATGGTCGTCGCACAGTTAGGGGTTGACATAGTGCTTTACTGGCTCAGTGGAGTTCCAGTAAAGGCTGACTTACACTCCTCGGTCTTTGTAAAGCCCTGGCATTGTGTGTGTTTATGAGCTTAGGCCAGCGGTACAGAGAGATAAATTCCGGACCCAAACGGTGTCGATAATGCTCGTTACAGTCCATAATGAGGTCACAGGCGCACTGTCTGGCCCTGATAAAGATTTATAGAGGCTGGGACTCATTGGAGTCCCTCTGTATCCGGGGCCGTGCCGCGCAGCCCTGCCACCGCTGGACACAGGAATGTGCGCACTGAGACGCGCTCAGTGCTATGCTATTGCTGGCACTTTCCATGAAGAGGGTACAAATTAGTGTCTATTTTAAAGCATTAGAGGCACGCCACCCACAAATAGTCTATAAACAAAGCATCAGGCTGTCTTTGAGTTCACATGAACAACGGTTAAAGTTACTCGTCGTCAGGTTGTATTGTTCATGTCTAGTCCTCGTGCTACGTGTGATTCCCCGCGATTGAAATAAACTCCTTGGTTTGTACTCCTGGTCTCCTGGTTTCCTCGTTCCGTGCTCCTCACAGTAGCAACCCGTGACAATTACAGTACATATATATTAGTTTATACAGTTTAAAGTAGGTCTGTAAAGGACATAATTATTCAATACAGTTAGGGTTAGGTTTTTAAAAAATATTTAAAAACCTAGTGCACTAAATTAAATAATTTTGCTTGTAAATGTCTCCTTGTGTCCCATTATTAAAGAAAAAAAAAGAAGCACCAAGCCTTGCATATGTAAATATGGAAAATATGGCTTTGTAGCAGACATTTGACCATTATGCTTTATTTGACAGACATACGCTCTGTTCTAGCTTTTGTGTTTCTCGTGTTTACTATATTTAGTACTCTGGTTCTACCAATATTATTTGGTCTATATATGATACATTTCTTGAAAAGAAAAAAAGAAAAAATAAATAAAAGCTGCATGATTAAATGTAATATAAAGCCGGTGTGATTTCCTTCTCAGACGTTTGCATTGGGCCGTATTCATGTTTGTGCAAATGCTTTGTTTTATGTAGGAAGTGCCCTGAGCGCTGCTTTTAGAGGTGATCAGCAGTGTACACTGCCAGAAGATACTGCTGCTCCCCACCTTCTCCTGCACATGTACTACACACAGGACCAAGATCAGCAGGAGGAAACACACACAGTTATTCACCCATGGGGCAAACCTGTTGGTGCGTGGTAGAATCAATCATATTAATGCCATATCCTCAGACTCACACACACATAAGTGTACTACACAGTTTTATTTACTAGGGGTGGGAATCTTTAGTCACCTCACAATCCGATCCGATTCTGATTCTGGGAGTCACGATCTGATTCCAGAACGTTTCTTGATCTACT
>NW_015645543.1:1749209-1769626 GCF_001515625.1 Sinocyclocheilus rhinocerous
CCAGAACGATTCTTGATCTACTTTTTTCCCCTTAATTAATTAGTTTACCGACTTGAGAATCTTAAAATCCTTACATTTACATATCCTTACATAAGTAATTAAGTACTTTTTAAAATAATTACAAATTGAAAAAAAAAAAATTTAAACAGTTGTATGTTAAGAATTTTAAACTAATATAACTTCAAAACATGCAAGCAAGTAGCAAATGATAAAGAGGAGCATAGAAACATATTACAAACAACAAACAAAGAGTGCTTTCAGTATTTAAGATTATCTGAACATTTTCCATTCAAGAACTGTGAGTGATTTTTCTTCATCTTTACTGTTGTTTTTTACTATGACATCATAGACAGCGGGAGATTCCTCATCCGTCCCTCCGGTCATTTTGACCCAAAACTCATTTTTAAAGATTTTTTAAAAATCGAGCGTTGATCGTTATGGTATGAGTCTTTGTTACATTTGTCACACTTGAACCGGGAATACATGAAAAAAAAATTGAGTGAATTCGAGCAGTTTAAGTGGGTGCTATAAAAAAAGTTTTATCACAAATTAAAATCCTATTTTTTGTAAAGAAAACTGGAAACAAAAAAGGAAAACAGATTTTAATGTTTTTGAAAAAAATTCTCCTATGCTGTCCAAGGCTGCATTTATTTGATCAAAAATACAGTAAAACTGTATTATTGTGAAATATTATTACAATTTCATATAACAATTTGACATTTTTATATATTTTAAAATGTAATTTATTCCTGTAATGGCAATTTTCAGTGTCACATGATCATTCAGAAATCATTCTAATATACTGATTTGCTGCTCCATCCAGTTTTTGCGCTGTTTTGTTATAGACAAAGGGAATATGCGTAAAAAAAATCTTTGTGAAATTTGCTGTCTACAGCCTGTTTCCATCCAACTGGCCTTTTACCGATAAAATGGTGTGCGTGATGACGTCATCCCTAAAAAAACCGAATCGTCGCATAAGTTTTGGTGTAGCCTATCGCAAAAAAAATTGCCCTTGAGTTGTTTCCATACATAATTTCACCTATATTGCGTAAATTATATAGGCTAAGTAGCCTGTTCTTTATCCATTTGAAACAAAACTTAATTATATAGCCTATTATTAAATTGTATAGGCCTACATAAAATTATTTTTATAAGTGTCATGATTTTTTTTTTGTACTTCGTTATAGACTATTTAAATACTTGATCATCAAGCAATAATCATAAACAGGAGCAGCTGTATTAGTATTATTTTTCTGATTAACTTTTATTAGGAAATAGGAATGTTAATTTCAGTTATTTTATTTCTCCTATAGCCTAACCGACGGTCGTTAAGCCATTATTAACCGTTAACCGACAAGATTATGTTAAATTACAATTAAATGAAATTTGAATTGATATGTGGCTGTGACCCATTAAAAATACCTACATTTGTTTTCCAGGGATTCATTTTATACATGCAAAAAGCAGCATAAACAGCAGAACGTGAGTATTCACATGGTCATGTCACGCACCTGCAGCGCTTCTGCGAACGGAGAAAAACATTATAAAGCTATATATAAAAGAAATAAATAGGCCTATATGCAAAATATATTTTTCTAAATAATGAATTAACAAAAGAAAGAAAAAAAACTGTGCAACAATTAGCAACCTATATGCAGAATGTTGTTGTTTTGTTGTTGTCCTGTTTGTTTCCTTTATTTTACAAAAGCACAATGTTTTGTTTTTATTGTGAATGTACACAAATAAAAGAAATATTTTGAATAGTTTTGAATAATGTTTTACTCATATATGACCACAAATGAAGGAGTAGGCTATTGTAAGTTGTTTCCACTTTTAGAAGAGAAAAAAAATCAAGTGATCATGCCGGCGCCTCCCGCACGCAGTTAAGCATTATTAACTTGACAACGCAGCCTGTTCATTGTCATAATAAAATACAGTCAGCCAAACATATTGAAAAAACATGTTATTTTATTTCCCCTCATTTCAGAACAAATCCTTTAAATTTAACGGTAGAAATACTCAGAACAAAACAAGAATAAAAATATAAGAAGCTACTAACTTGTCTTTTGAAAATCATATTTCCCATGTTACAAAAACAGCATTCTTCCATCTTAGAAACATTGCCAAGTTACGAAATATGTTACCTGTTTCTGATGCAGAAAAGCTAGTTCATGCATTCATGACCTCTAGACTGGACTATTGTAATGCACTGCTAGGTGGTTGTCCTGAATCTTCAATAAACAAGCTACAGGTGGTCCAAAATGCAGCAGCTAGAGTCCTTACCAGGTCAAGAAAATATGATAATATTACCCCAATTTTACAGTCTCTGCACCGGCTACCTATTAAGTTCCGTATCAGCTACAAAATATTATTACTTGCCTATAAGCCCCTTAATGGGTTAGCTCCTGCGTATCGTTCCAATATCCACGTAAAACAAGATCTTCAGAACAAACGTACTAAAGGAACATAAAATTAAGATATGTATGTTTGAGATGTAACTCATCAATTTAATGATATGAATGATTTAATGCGCTTTTGAACTACAGGGAAACGGTGCTTTAACGTGAGCAACACGAACACGGATGCTGCCTATAATTCTGCCATGTGACAACACATTTATTTGCGTTAAAGCCACTTTTCTCGACAAAAAGTGTTTCCAAACAAATTTTTGTGAAATTTGAAGTATCGATATAGAATTTATGCGGTAAAGTTAAACGGAAAAAGATTGTGTCGACGCATGAGAAATTGTATTGATATTTTTTGAAGCGCTAAATATTTTTTCGCAAAAAAATCCTTGGTTGGAAACCTGGCTAATGTTGACACATGATACATTTTTATCAATAAATAGCATTTCCATCAGCTATGTCGGTAAAAATTTTGAAGCGCTAAATATTTTTTCGTAAAAAATCCTTGAATGGAAACCTGGCTATTGACGGAATTTTTTTAGCAGTGACGGAAAAATCTGAAAGCTGTCCGTCACTTTGACAGATTACACTGAGGGTGATCTATTGTAATTTATAGCTGTAATTCCCACCCCTGTTCAGTGTGGCAGCAGAGCGCGGGATCGTCATCCTTCAGAACAAAAATAAAACTGTCACGAATCTTTTGCTGTGCGTTTGATTACGTACAGGTGAGCAGTGTTGGGGGTAACTCATTACAAGTAATGCGAGTTACGTAATCAGATTACTTTTTTCAAGTAACTAGTAAAGTAACACATTACTTTTTTAATTTACAAGAAAATATCTGAGTTACTTTTTCAAAAAAGTAATGCCAGCGCAATATTGTAATGCATTACTTTTAAAAGTAACTTTCCCCAACACTGCAGGTGAGTACACACTAGTACAGCGAAAGAGATGATCAGTTCACGTGCGCTGCTGCTTCGCTTGATCTGAGGTGCCACAGCGATCTATCACGCCACATTAAAGAGTGCCAAAATGGTATTTATTGCTTGAATTTCCTAATAAAATGGACAGAATTTGAAATCTGAGACTTTGTTTCATATCAAAAGTAACAACACACAAAGCATAGCCTATTTTAACCAGCCATAGCATGTTTTGTTGTATTTAGTGGCTCTGCTGTCACTGCGGGGTTTGGTGTTGAACATGAAAATGGACGCACAGTCTCTGTTCATCGGTTCTCATCATAAATAAATAAATGCATAAGCCTATATCCTCATCCTGTAGGTTCATTATTAAAAATGAAAATATGAACAAAAATACAAGCAATTAAATGTGTTATTATAATTAAAATATGAAAATTAAAATGACGGGTAAACGATTATGATGGAATTTTTACGACCCTTGTTAAAGTCTAACGCAACCTCTGATAGGCTATATATGTACATGTATGTATGTATATTATATATATATATATATATATATATAGGCTGTTTATTAATCCTGACATAGGCCTACACACACACTAAATATATATATAAAAACATTAAAATGCAGTTCATCATTTTGCAGTCCTATAAAAATGTTAACAGAAAAAAAATCTAAATTGAATTTTGAATCCAGATCTAGCTCATAAATGATGCACTCTAGTCTGGATAGTCAATTGAAGCTTTTTTTTCTGCAAACCTTGAGTGCAGCCCTGTGCTTGTAACTGAAACTCATCACCCAAAGGAATCTCAAACCTTTATCTTGATGCTGACTGAGAAAATCTCTCTCCACATTGATGTAATAACAAACATAATACAGCCATATCTTTAATATTTTGTTGTTCCTTCACCACTTTCGAGAGCATAACATTATGGATTCAGACATTGAATCAGGCATTGAGTCAGAAAGGGGAAATGTTGGAGATTAGAGCCTGTTGGGCTCTTTATCGGAACACAGAGGGGTTTTCTGCTTTAAATATATTCAAAACATCCTCGACAATGCCTCTGTCTAATGTGGTAATCTGGTGAATGCAGGAGGGCATACTGTTCTACAAAGGCTGCCATGAATCAGAAAGAGAGCTGTCAATGGATGCAGCTCTCTCTCTCTCTCTCTCTCTCTCTCTCTTTCTCTTGTGTCTGTGTACAGTGTATTATTGGCTATGCTCAGTCAATAGGCTTCATTCAGTGTTCCCTCACTGACTGGGATCAAATGATGTGGGAGTCTGTTCAGTCAGTAGCACTAATGTCTGCAGTATCAGAAAGCTGGTGTCAGGCTGTGGTCACAGTTCTTTAGTCACTGGGCTCGGTCCAATACGACTAGCTCCATCTGGTCCAGCCAACATTAGGTCTGCACTTTCAGATCTTTTTCCCCACACTGTAAAAAATTTACAGTAAAAAAAACTGGCAGATGTGGTTGCTGGAATTGTACCGTAATTTTATTTTATTTTATTTTTTTTATGGTAGCAACTTATTTCATTAACTGATATAATGTTAATATACCAACCTATTGAAATACTGAAATCTGTTTAGTACCTTTGTAATACACCACCAAAAGCAGGTGGTGATGAGAAAGGCACACGATGAACCAAAGCTCATTACAAACAGCCTTTCCACAATCTGAGAAAGAAAATACTAACCTACATATATCATTCAAACAAATACTAAACACCATCATGGTAACTCACATAATACTGAAGTAATGTAATAAACATTAATTTAACAATGTTATATGTAACATACAATCCTAATGAACATAGCTGGTAAGATAAAACTAAGAAGAAACAGTTATTTAAATGAAAAAAAACATCAAATGTGTAATGTAACACAAGGAATTCTGGAAATGTCAATTTACGTTTTTTTCACTGTAAATTATACATTCTTTTTCCACTTCCAAAAACTGTCCATTACAGTTTTTCACCACATAGTAAGGGAACGTACCATTTACCAATGAATAGGTTTTTACTGTAGCATTTTTAGTCTTTTACCATTAAAATCACGAAATTAGAAATTATTTATTTATATTTTTATATTTAAATATACATTTGAACAGCTCCTATTAACCAAATAAATAATATTTAGCTTTTTCCATTACATAAAATCAAATTTGAAGCCCAATCAAACTGATCAACTGCAAACCAGCAGTATTATCCATTCAAATTGTATTTTATTTTATCTGATTTTATTTTTTATTTATTTTATTTATTCATTTATTTTTTATATATTATTATCTGTACTTGAATGTTAAAACGCCACAGGAAATGCATTGGAGATGTGAACTTTTAGAAGTTTGAAGATGTTAAAAACAACTTTGATGTTTGTTAGCTGACCCGAGTTTGTATTTCTATTGTCCTTCTAGGCTAATATAGTTTCTCTGTTTCTCGTTACTGTTTTATTTTGGCTGTTCATCTGCTGTGCCATCCAGTCCTCCAACTGCACAGCCATGCATCCTTTAGTCTGACAAATGACCTTACTTGAGAGAGGAATCTGTCTGCCTCTGCTGAGTCCTTAAAGGAGCCTGTCTCTCTGTTGTTCTGTCTATCACTGTAACGTTCTAATATTCAATCCATAATTAAATCTCTCGTTCTATGTTCTGTCCTTCTTATCTGTCATTAAATCTGTTGTCCTTTTGTTCTGTCTGTCATTATATCATTCCATCATTTTATTGTTTATTGTTCCATTATTTTGTTGTTTTATCTATTGCGCCATCTACCATTCTATATTATGTTGTATCGTTCTATTGTTCTATTGTTCTATCGTTCTTATGTTCTGTTGTTCTATCGTCAAAGCTCGGTGACATGTCAGACTTCCAAAAAGGATCTATCTATCTATCCGTCCGTCCATCATTCTGTCCATCAGTCTATAATATCGTTCTGTCTGTTTATGAGGCTTAACCTACACTTCAAGAGTTTTTATTGTAAATATTTTTTACCTCTCAGACATTGTTCTGTAACAACACACCATTTTCTAGTTAAAAATGACAGATCCAGCAGTTATGTAAATTTCCTCAATTGCATTAATTCTTTCAATTGCATTAATTGAAATTGAAAATTGTGAATGACACCCAACTCATATGTTTGTATCTGTAAGTGTTGGCACAGTCAACTCCTGTGAAATAATATCTGGATCAGTCGTGAAATCTCTAGCACTTGATTGTGATGCTTCACACAGTTTACAATTTGAGCTGGATAAACTGAAGCAGGAGATGTATCGCTGCCCCTCTTCCTGCACTAATTAGAACAGGCAGTGCTAATCAAGCTAAGTGCGACCGACTGCGTTGAGTGCCTGTGTGGCTCTGTACATCAGTAGGTTGGGGTGGTGTGTGTCAATGGGACCTTAATGATCCGCACAGAACGAGACAGGCCTGGATCTCTCTTTTTCCACTGCCATTACGATGTTCTCTCTCAGAGCGAGAACAACAGAGGACCATTGAATGGTTTAAGTTTATAAGAGGATTGATGGCGAGGGCTGACATGGATTGTCATGTTTATCTAAACTTGAGAGGTGGAAATGGAAAACAAGAGAGTGCCGAAAGAGAAAAGATGACAGAAAAAAGAGAATATAGAGGGAGGCAAGGCCAAGAGGAAGCCAAGAGATAGATGTGAAAAGAAATGTATACCATCTCAGAAATGCTTTACAGAAGACTAGCAGACTGGACAGAAATAGGGCAGAAATTTATCCCGATAGCTGAGGAAAGCAGCGTGGCTGTGTGCCAGTGTCAAAAAAATGCCACACGTCCCTTTGTTCTCCTTTCTGTGGCTTTGTAAATATCCCAGCCTTGTGCTGTTTGTATTCCAAGCTAATTACCGTGACTGTAATTAGCAAGGATTGAAATAGAAAATCATGGATTTATTTGAATTAGTGACACAAGCGCAAATGAATCTCGCATTGCTATTCACGGTTAAAAAACAAGTGAGACAGAACCTGCTGTTTTTTTCATCTAATGACTGAAATTATCCTGAAATATTAATTTTTCCTATTACAAAGTCAGTTTTTCCACAAACGTTTGCACAAATTGAATCAAATTCTCTATACAAAACCTTTTGAGTGAATTTGCACGTTTTGTAACACTTGCACATATTATAATTTGCAACATTTTTAATTAGCTTTGAGAGTTTGTGTTTTTTGATGTGGAATGTTTCAATCTCGATCGACTGACTATTATTTGGTTTGTCATTAGAAATGCATAACTTATGTATTTGGTTATTTGGTAGGCTATTGTTATTAATTATTTAATGAGTAGTGAAAGGAGGATTCTTACTAAATAACCTAGCATAATTTATTAGCTTATAAGCCCACCTAAATAGGTTCTTGCAGTGTTAATAAGTTGCATATTTATATATACACCAAAATGTCTTTTATTTTTAGCCAGTTTAGCAAAACCTTTCGTAATGCATCACATTTCAATAAATGTGATCTGAAGGCTTGATTCCTTCACCATGTCATTCTGATTCACCTGTGTCTTTGAAAGCAAATAAACATGTCTGCATATTTCATGTTTTCCTCTGTAAAATAACAAGGTCCTGACTGTACATGCAGCATCAGACTGCATTTCTGATTGACAGGCTGAAAAGAATGACAGTGTGTGACTCAGGGGAATGAGAGTAAGTGATTGGCCGGAGGAGGAGGGCTGTGAATCAGGATGGCTGGTATAATTTATTCTACTCACTCTGATCGCTGCCATGGAACGCTGCCCATGTATGAGGTTAAAAGAGTATCGTGCTAGATCTGAATTGTGCCACAGAAGCCATAACCTTTCTCTGTCTCTTCTGAAAAAAACAGCACCTTACAACAGTACATACAGCTTATGTAACTGAATGGTTCTATTTAAACCAACTATTCCATTTTGATTGTCACTTTGGCTATTTAAAGGGATAGTTCAAATAAAAGCCACAAATAAAACTGGAAATGAGTAGAAACCAACAAAATGTACATTAATTCGTATGCACTAAGTAAGGGATAATGCACGGCTAGCTGTGCATTAAACGATTTTAATGCATGACATAGAGGCCAAGAACCTCCACGAAGTGCATTAAATGATTTTAAGGCTTGTAAGGAATCAGCTACTGTTATGATTGGCTAACGTCATTGCATAGGAAACAGTCTCAACACCCCCTCGCTACTGCATGTGAGTGTTTTGACAACATGATAAAAAAACGGTAATTTCCAGACAAAGCATTATGAAATCATTTACGGTTTGTGATGCAGCTGCAGTCACATCTAGTACCGCTTCATCTCTCAACAGATGATTCTTTGTGAACTCTCCATGACACTGTGCCTGGTTTACAAAACAAAATGCTCTGAACAGTCCTAAGACACAATCCAGGATGCCATTAAAAATAAACTATCCAGTTGTTCCCTATGCTGGCATCCTTCTGATATCTGTACAAAGACACGAGCGAGCTGTTTAAACCAAATGCGACAAAGCAAACGTTCTTTCACTCCATTTGTCCTATTGACAACAGACTCAAGCATGTGGACTGTGTCAGAAAGAGACAGCACATCTGCATACTGTATCCAGTGTTGACAAGATACGGCCAGTGATTGTAATTTCTATTTGCTTTTGACGCAACGCAACAATCGCATTCAGCGTAATCAAGTGTCAGCCATTAAGGGGCCTATGTCTCGTCAAAGTCTTGCTCTGGAGGCAGTGTTTATGCAAATGTTTGTGCCTGGGTGATGTCATCTTGCACCTCAGATCCAAACGAGCTATTTTTGCAGCTTGATTAAATAAAGGCAGTGGCTATTTGCACTAAGTGTAAATAGTGATAGAGGCTATTTACACTAAGTGCAAATAGCATATTTTCTTAGCGATAGATGCCATTTACACTAAGTGCAAATAGCGATGGATGCTATTTACACTAAGTACAAATAGCGATGGATGCTATTTACACTAAGTGAAAATAGCTGTATTTTTTACAGCTAGTTTTCTTTTTCTGCTATTTATACTACTTAATGCAAATAGTGGCAATTATCTGCACCTCAGTATTGTATAGTACATTATAAAACAGTATGTAATAATAATGTATTGAGTGTAAATTATCATTTTAATTAAAATTATTAAATGGATGCCACCTTATTGGGACAATAAAACCCTCCCTACACCTTCCCTAACCCTACCCGATACTTTATACCCGATACCGATACTTTCAACTTTTTGATTATTTCCTTCATTTTTATTGAAAGTAAAATGCCTTTCCGATCAGTGTTAATTTTGACAGGCATTTTTGATTTAGTCTTAGTCTTTATCTTGAGACAAAAATACTTATAAGTCTTAGTCACATTTTAGTAATTTGAGTCTTTCATAGTTTTAGTCTAGTTTTAGTCGACGAAAAGTCATTGCATTTTTGTCAACTTTTAGTCATTACTTTTAGCCAAACTGCAGTTAAAACATTTATTTTGAAAAAGAAGCACAATAAGACAAATACGATAGAGATACAAATTAAACTCATTTTTCAGATACAGTAGGTTTACTTAACATGTATACATAACATCTTTTGTTGGAGAGAGAGCACTTCTATCAGCGCGATTCCGCCTATTCAGTAACTTTAAGTTAATCGACAACGAATTGTGACTCCCGGGAAAAACGGGACGTCTGGTCACCTTATCCCTACCCCTTCAGGTGCTGAGGCCATTGTTTCAGATCGCTAGTTCGCATTTTGGTAGCCTATCCATCCACTGCGGCTGCCATACTGAGACTAGATATGCAAACACCCCTTATCCGATTGCAATCCAATGACAGGGACGCACATTTTGAAGGACAATAGCCTATAGGATGTATTTTAAATGTCCGGTAGTCCTCAAATAACATTATAGTCCCGTCTCGTCTAATTAACGAAGACGCGGCATAAATTTCATCATAATTTCGTCATCAGATATTAGTTTTAGCTCGTCAACAAATTTCGTTAACGAATATTTTTCACCGTAATCTTCATTGACGAAATTAACACTGTTTCCGATGTGATATGAGATTTGAAAAGGGAGGAAAAAAAGTTCGGCAAAATGCGGGTTCGAACCCTGGTCGATCGCGTCAAAAAAACTATGGCAGGCATTTTACCATCTACGCCACTGGAGATAGCCTTTGACAGCCGTCTTTTGTAGTCTTGACTAGTCCAATCACACACTGGTGGGCGGAGTTAGTGTAAATAGCCTCTGCCAACAAGGCAGGATATTTGCACTTAGTGTAAATAGACACTCCGTTAAAGAAATGCTTTACTTATAATGAGGAGGGCATTTTAAGCTATGAAACTTACAGGATGTTTTAATGGTACAAAGACCTCTTATATGCCAAAAGATCAAGGCAAATTTGATTTCTCATGTCATGACCCCTTTAAGACAATTTTAGTAGCTTTATATGAAGTATAGTTTGGATTTGGAGATGTTTCTCCCACAGTACTCTTAGAAAGTGTTGAGGAGAAGTTGCACCTCTGAGAGTGAGTGGGTCTGACAGTTTGTGTTGTAAAAACCAATCGTCTTCGGACAGAGGAGTCTGTGTGTGTGTTTATGTGTGTCTAGACCCAAATCCCAGAGCATTGCAGACTAACATCCTCCTCCTCCTCTCTTTTGTGCTGATTTAATTTAAGAGTGGGCTGAATTAATAACATCCCCAAGGCGTGCAGGGTGCCCTGAGAGCATTTCTCGTATTTACTCACCAATATGCATTATAAGGAGTTCTTTTACATCCCTCCTGTGACTTTCCAGACACTGCAACATGCTCCTTTTTAAGGTCATCATGGGCTTCACTTTGTTTTAAAAGAATGCACGGAATGGCAAAAGATTGGCTTATGAATATTAATTAGGTTATGCATAAATAATTTAATGCAATCTTTTACTATTTTGATAATTAAATGGTTGGTAGTAAATAGTAGATGACAGTGTTTGCATTTTGTTTCATGATTTAACTGGAAGCCGTGATATTTTTGAAATGTTGGTAAACGATGCATATGGTTGACGTGTCCAGCAGTATGATCTGCATTACTCCATTTTATACAGCATTTTAGGAATTTTTTATAATTATTATACATGTAACTTTATTGCATGGAATAATTGTACCATTGTAACATTGTACCAAATGTAAAATTTTATTTTTCATATTGTAGGATGACTCGGACAATTTCAGTGCAGAATAAATTAATTGTGTCAAATCAAATATTTCTAAAAAGTACCTGAACTAGCTATTGCGTGATGCTTCAACCACGTTTATAGGTGGCAGTCACTTTAGACTTTATTAAACATTATGCAATTTTTTTCTTAGAAAGACACTGGGGAAAAAATTATGACATTATTCAAGGTTAGACTTTTTATTTATTTATTTTCCACACAAAAAAGCAAAACTTTTCCAAGTACCCCGATTGGGAATTTTATTTTAAGTTTTACATTTTAATGTGAGTTACATTTTTTTATATAAATTAAAAATAAAATGCAATATAAATGTAATTGATATAATAAAATTTTAAATATAAATTAAATCTAATTACAGTTTTAATTTTTGAATTTGACTTTTAATGCATTTCAGATGTTTATTTAAAAACATAAGCTGCTGATGCATAACATGTCCATGGACGTTTTTTTATACATCAGATACCCTACTTTTACCTGTTCTTAGAAAAGTAATATTTTCTGGGGAAATGTTTCCTTTTTCTTTATAACAGTATCTGCTCTGGTCTTTTTCTCTCTCGCTTCTTTCATTGAATGGCAAAGATAATCCTGCATCTGGTTTAGGTGCCGCTCACTGATATTGTGCTTTGTGTCTGTAAATGGACTTCAGGTTTAAATAGAGGCCAGACTAGGTGGAAGCTTTTTATCGGCTGCTTTTTTTTCTATCTCTCTCTTAAGCTCAGCGCACAGTTTAAGGCTGTATGAATGAGTAAATAAATAAATATATAAAGAGAAACAAATCTCTGAGGAAGCGATGTGAATGCGAACATGAGAGAGTGAGAGCGAGAAAGAAAGAGGAGGAGGAGGAGCAGTCAAGGAGAGCAGGCACAAAAGAAAAGACAGAAAGAACACAAAGATAGATGAAAAATGGAGTCACAAAGGATACAGAGAGCTACAACAAAAGAATAGGAGTAAAGGATAGAGACACAAGACAGGCAACAGAAGGAACAAGAGAGGCGTCAACTACGGTGGAGACCAGAGCGAGGGATAGAAGAAGAGGAAAAGAGAGAGAGAGAGAGAAACGGGCCATCTTTTCCCTGCAAGGCACACCCTGGCATTCAGCCGTAGAGGAGAGCAGGAGAAATGTTGAAAAAGAGAGAACAGTATTTGTCAAGAACTGAGGAAACAGCGTCTGTGCACCGTCAAGGAAACGAGACAGAGACAGCACGTCTCAAAGAGACAGGAAGTGACTTTTAGGAATCAACTGTGATATGTAAATGCCAACTTTTGCTATCATCTCTGGCCCTTTTGCTCGTCTTATGTCATCATCGTGAGAGGATATGAATATGTATCGTCTGATTGCTTAGATAAACATCAGCGTGCCGATGATTTACTGATGTCTGGATCTGGAGGAACAGGGGAAGAGATTCATTGTGCAGCACAAGCACACACTGTTCCACAAGTATTCAAAGCTATGTTTTACTGGTGTCTACTATCATAAAAACAGACTGAATTATGAGAAAGACAGTGTCTCCTTTAGTAGAGTAGCTGGTAGCGATGAACAACTGAAAAACTGAATTGTATTTTAGGTTAATACTGTTATATGCATAAAATGTATGTATATGGGTCAAAGACGAGTCCCATTTTGGTGCCTACATCAAATAAAATTTACAAAAGTGATTTTATATACATAAATGCAAGTTAAGGCCCAATCCCAATTCTACCCCTTAGCCCTTGCCCTTTCCCCTCAGGAACGCGTTTCGCGCGTTCACGTGAAGGGGTAGGGGTGTCTCAATTCTCTTTTGGTTGGAGGGGTAGGGGTAGGGGAAGGGCCAGACAGCTCTTCAAACGAAGATTTTTCGGGACCACACTTCAAACGAAGGGGTATGAATTATCTCAGCGTAAACCGGCTTCAGGGGCAACATGGCTGCCCGAGCGAACAAAAAGACACATAAATGTAAGCATTTCTGGCATTAATAAAGATTTTAACGAAAAGCAATCATTTGTTTTATGTTACATTAAATCGTGAGTTCATATTTATTGTCATGTTACTCAAAGATTTTTTACAGTGGACCCCTTGACACTCTGTTTCAAGGGACAAGGGGAAGGGGTAGGCGGAGGGGTAGGGGAAGGGAAAGGGGTATAAAATAGAATTGGGATTGGGCCTAAGTGTCTACTTTAATGTTTCAAATAACTAATAATAACCATTATCATTCAGTGTAACATATATATTTATGTAAAAATGTCTTTGGAAACCACGTAGCAACTTTCTCTCACTTGAGCAAGTGTTCACTCAGTTTTTTGTTTTTTTTAGAAATGCCGGCAGTGAGTATGACATCAACAGGATGTGAGGTCATTGGAGTAAACCTCAGTGCTTAATGTTACAGGTGTACACCTCAGGCTTCATTGATGTGATTACCGTTGCTTCCGGAAGAGACGCAACAACTGTTTTCTCTCTCTTTCGCCTCTCACCATTAATGCCTGTGATGACGAATTTCGTAAATGTCACTAACAAGTGTTAGTTTATTCATTTGCCACCCAGCATTAGTCACAGTGCGTGTTTGAGTGCTTGAATGACGCCGACACTCTCTCTTGTCTCGATCTGTACAGTTGTGCTTCAATGTCATAAAAAAAATCTCATTCAGCCACTCTATGATTTTTCTATAAATATCGAACACGCTGGTCTCAGGAGAGAAATCGAATCTGTTTTATCAAGTGCTTGCAACTAGGTAACAGAAGATCGGATTTCTATTCAACTTGGATTTTTAGCATGCAGATGAAAAGCTTGTGTGGATGACATTTAACATCCATTAACAAGCATGAAATTACACTTTCTTTCATTGAATTTTTTTCTTTTGTCCTTTAATTCCTATTTACACAGTGACTTTCACCTACTAAAGTCATGAGATTTCACTCCTGTAGCTCAGTTCTAAAGGTGCGGTCACATTTATTGTTGTTCAGCGAAGTCAATACACCTTGTAGCACTTTGTACAATACAGATGGTTTCAAATCAGCTTCTGTAATAATATATAACTCTATTTAAACTATAACAAACAGGAAAATAACAGAATCAATGATGCAAACTTCAAATTCTGCTTTAAAGCAGCTCTATAAAGATAATAGTGTAATTTTTCAGCTTAAGTCTGTTTACTCTTGAAATTGTTCAGTTCAATAACTGTGTAAAGTTCAACCATGAAATGTAAAAACAGCTCTAGAGAAGGCAACAGTGTTGTTATTCAGCCCAGTTCAAACCTGTTCAATAACAGTGTTGATTAATCAAAATTAATTTGAATAGGAATCAATAGAATTTTGCGTCCGGGCGAAATATTTCCTCAAGTTGTTTCCATTACATTGTTTTTGTCTTTGAATTTTCACCACACGTTATTTGGATACACTCTAAAAAATAATTCAGTGGATCTGTTGCCACTACTTAATTTAATGCATTAGTGCAAGTTAAAAATTCAAATTTATTGATTTAATTAAACATTTTAAGTTTTAAACATTTTTTAATGATTTGTCCTGACATCTTAATGTTGATAATTACATCAACGTAATACTGTGTGTAACTTCAACTTAAATATCTGTGTTAGTTTGTTTAAAACATTATTTAAGTTGTACTAACTCAATGTAATTAGCTCCATAACTTCATTTTTTCAAGTTCACGTTTCAGGTTCCCAGCATGCTTTGCATGTGACTGAATAATGAGCGGTAATGTAGAAATAAACTCATATTTTATGCATTTCTATTCAAGATCAGAACAGGAGAAGATTTATTAATGTTCAGTGTTCAGTTATATTAGTATTTAAAAGTGTTTCTGTTATGTTGGTGGTTTTTATGAGATTACCATTGTGCTGAAGAGTAGAGCATTTGCTTAGGTTGAGAACAGACTCACTGGACATCGTCTTACATGCTGTTTTAATCAGAAGGCATTTGGTTGAAATTGCTAAAAGATCGGTTTCCTGGCAGCATTAAGTGTTGTTGATTCAAAATCATATTTTAGTAGTTTTTGTAACCAGTGTATTTAAATGTGTTTCTGTTATGTTGGTGGTTTTTATGAGATTACCATTGTGCTGAAGAGTAGAGCATTTGCTTAGGTTGAGAACAGACTCACTGGACATTGTCTTACGTGCTGTTTCAATCAAAAGGCATTTGTTTGAAAATGCTAAAAGATTGGTTTTTTGGCAGCATTAAGTGGTGTTTCATCAAAAAATTATATTTTAGTAGTTTTTGTAATCAGTGTCCATGATTGAATCAAATTTAAAACAATGTGAAAAAACAACTTAGAACAACTTAATTTTTATGAGTATTCAAGTTAATTGTTCGTTTTAACACAATTTTCTAGGTATATATAGCACAATATAGTTTACTAGTTTAACTTAATTTCAGAAGAAGTTGCCTTAACTCAAAAAAATGTATGCAAACTGTTGCGTAAATTTTTTTTGTTGCGTCCAAACAATATTTTTTAGAGTGATAGCCCATTTCATATTTTCAGGAATCCAAACTAAAGATGCTAAAAATCTTAGTCCTGGAGCTCTGGGAGAGATAACGAAGGTCACTGAGATAATTAGGATAAACGCAGGCAGATGCTCCTGTAATACAAACTCATGCCAATCGTCACATTTTAACCTGCGCTGATCTTCCAGCCTGGTTTAATCATTCAGAGTGCTCACACATGTCAACTGTATTTCAACTCACTTCTTCCATTAGTTTTTCATCCATCAAGGGGCTAGACATCAGACAGTATGGCCAAAAACCTGATTGATTCATTTTGCCAATGCAAACGGTCTTGTCATGGCATAGTGTGCAATATTTTAGAAAGTTCAGTAATGGAATTGAAAACATTCTTGACTTCACTCACACCACAGACAAGCACAAGAAGCTCATTAACACAAAGTGATAATGACAAACAATGAAATATTTAAATACTGAAATAAAAGTAATGAAAATAATGGCATATACATACTGTATATAAGGATTCATTTATATTCTATGTTGACTTCTGTACATTTCCACAAGCAGCATAAATACTGTTAACATGGCATCAAAATAAAAATATGCGCATCTTAAAACCTGCTTGCATGTGCAGTGTGAAACAGACCTGACACTTAGCTTTGAGCTCATCCATGTTCATGATGCTTTAGTGAATCCATTTGTGTTTATTGATTATTCTGTTAGAGAACCATATTTCACATGACATCAGGCTAACTGTCTGCTTTGTAAACTGCAAACATTAGCTCTTTGCTTCTTTATATGGGCAATAAAATCACCAATAACTGTTCTGCAAAGTCGACCACTTTATAGATGACAGTTGCTAAATCTACTTGTAATTATGTTATCAAAGAATGAACATCATGTTCTAGTAGGTTTGGCTTGAACTGTGTAATTTGCGTTAACTCTGAGTTGAGCTGAGGAGTGTGAGCTGCTGTTAGTCAGTGTCCAGCCATGTTTCACAGCCACCTGCGACTTCAAAGGTAAAGACAGAAAGACTGTCCATTCTTATCTGAGACTGCCGTTTTTTTACCCAGCTCTTTGCTGTCTGGCCAAGAGTCAGTGGGGCACTGAGACCACCTGCAAAGCTTTACTGACAGATAAGCCGCGTGATGTTCTTCATCAAAGTCGCACATCATGATTTGGCAATTGTGATTTTAGCTTATCGTTCTGGGGTTTTAATAAAAGTTTAGTTTTGACATGTCAGATGCAAGCAAAAAGAGTGGTACTGCTTGTTTTATCTTCATAATTTGCAATTAAAACATTTAAATATTAAACCAATGATAAAAAAAAAAGTGTCCATGATTGAATCAAATTTAAAACAATGTGAAAAAACAACTTAGAACAACTTAATTTTTATGAGTATTCAAGTTAATTGTTCGTTTTAACACAATTTTCTAGGTATATATAGCACAATATAGTTTACTAGTTTAACTTAATTTCAGAAGAAGTTGCCTTAACTCAAAAAAAATGATGCAAACTGTTGCGTTAATTTATTTTGTTGCGTCCAAACAATATTTTTTTAGAGTGTATAGTGTTACAGCACTCCCCGGTCACCTTTACAATAAAAGCATGGAAAAAATATCCATATCTCTTACATAGTGACAGGTAGCTGTTTAGCCCTTAGAAAGGTTAGTTTTCCTCGTGTGACCAGAGGAAGGGTTAGGCCATTAGTATTGAAAAAGCAGTCATGTACTGAAGGATGCTCGCCATGGCCTTTCAGATTGAAACTTCCCACTAAACTGCCTTTAAAATGGTATGAAATCAAGATCCATCTTCACCTTAACTCACCTTTCTACTAGTTTCTCTATTATGGAACGGTTGCTGCTCTTCCGTGTTATGTTTCCGCATTTTTTGCCATAATCTTTAAGGTTCTGGTCTGAAGGAGAGGGACCAGGCAGACAGGGAAACCTAATCCATCTTTTCTGTCCCAGAGGCATTGTGGGAGATGAAGTCAAGCGCACTGCGAGTGAAGCTGTCAGCGGCAGTGATGCGTGAAGCGGAAAGCGGGATCTGTTTTTCTGCAGTTCATGGTTTACATAGAATCAGAAGCCAGCCGAGCTTTGCTTATTCCTCGCCCCCCTCACGTACGCTAGGCTGTTTATGTGTCCGACTAGAGGAGGTAGAAGTCAAGACCTGCGAGACATTATTGCATCGTAAATCAGATTGCTGTATGGATCATATGAATTAAACCAAAAGCGTGTTTATTTCACCTTTGGGGAACATTCAGTTCGCAGATGTACAGATGCTATCCTGCAACACTATATAATATCCACACTAGCTATTTGTGATGTCAAGCTTTTGGCATATAAACCCGAACAGAATCAGGCATGTTGTAAATGCTCTTTCTGGTATACGGTCAGTTAAAAAAAGGCTACCACTGAGACAGCTGCGATGTCAGATTAAGAGGACAGTTCATTATTTTCTTACCTTCACGTCGATAAACATACATGATGTTTTTTCTTCAGTGCAACGCAAAAGAAGATCTTTTGAAAAATGTCTCAGTGTTTTTTAGTCCATGAAAATCAATGGGGTCCAATATTGTTTTAGACACCAGACTTTCATTGTAAGGGTGTGCAATATATACAGTCTGACAATAACATGGTAATTGTTGTTTAAACAATATGCGATTTAACATTATCAAGTATATCGCAAAAACAAAACGAAAACACACCCAGAGAGTGCATGCATACACTATGAGATGTACGTTAGACTACTGCTTGAGCACATTTAGAATTCACGCTTTCGCTAGTCTATTAATACAGTATACATTTAGAATTCCCCCAAAATTTAAGATAAGGGGGCAAATATGCCCCAGTATGACTTTTTTGTCTTTTTATATTTACATCATCTGATAAAGTCAATATCACACAGAGTACAGTTTTTTTTCTCCAAATATCAGTACGATTGCAAATATGATATTGATTTTATAAAACATTCCAATAAACAAGAATTTCAGTTATTATTAACTGACTTACATTTTAGACACAAGTTCCTGTTTTTGTACTATTTCGTCAACGAAAATAGTTCCAAACAAAGCCACAGCAGAACTGTTTTGCATTTCTGAGCAACACGCAACAGTGTTCCGTTACTGAATCAATCAGCCGTTTGAACGAATCGGTTGAATGAATAATTCATTGACTCACTCATGCAGTGATTTACCGCCACCTACTGGCGATTCTAGGTTTATATTTAAAGTATATTTTCAGTTTTTTTTTTTCCCCCAAAATCATTTCAAATACCACCATTAAACGTTTTGTTTTTAAAACATCAAAACATTATTTATACATTTGTAACTGCAGGTTAACTGCATTAATGTCTTGCATTAAACAGTATTGTGTAAATGCACACAAATGCCACTTCAGATTCAGCTTCTGTGCCACTGCTGCATTGCAAACAAAATTTGTTGATACTGATTTCATTTGATTGGTAACAGCCCTAAGTGTCTTATTATTTGACACAAAAGATGATGCATACATTTAATTAGGTTAGAAAAAAATTGGCCTCAATTTTGAAAATCTATTTAAACTTATGGGAAAAGTGAAATTTTCCTGCAAATTACTCCTGCAAACTAATCACCAGACAAAATATGAAGAATATCAAAAGCTTTGGGAGTCAGCTGTCCACAGCAGTCCTAACCCTGCCAAAATACCAGCACAATAACATGCTCAGCAAAATATCGTCTAATTGTCGTCATCGATTGAATTCTAGAAAATATATATTTTTTGTCATTATTGCACACCCCTAAGTATAGACAAAAACATTCTTCAAAATTCACCCATACTTAAAATTCTGTCATTATTTTCTCACATTCCTGTAGTTTCAAACCTGAATGACTTTGTTTCATCTGTGAAACACAAAAGAAAAGATTCTTCAGAATGTGATTCTGAAGAAAGTCTATGGGGTCCAAAACAACACTGGAATCCACTGACTGTCATACACGTTTTGAACAACATGAAGGTGAGAAAATAATGACAGAATTTGGGGTGAACTGTTCCTTTAAATGTGCTTGATGTTATATAAAACAACATGTAGATTGTGCGATCCACACACACAAACATCCATCGATTATGGAAGTGTGGGATAACTGCACTGACCTGCTTGTTCATTTGAGTGGAATGTTGGTAGAGGCGCTATAGGGGTCATTAGTAGTGTGGGCCATAGCGAAATGGACCATTGCAGTGAGGAAACTGCCAATTGTAGAGCGGCGGCATCACAAACGGAACTCTCTTTAATAGAACAGTTGATCAAATCTAGCCTATTAAAAACAAACCCTTCTTTTCACTCCTAAGGGGAAACATACTGCTCAGCTTGAAACACTGTGTGTTTACAGTATCCCGAGTACACACAAAGGGCATCTGAGCTGTGGCTTTTTGATAATGTCAAATAAAACCTTCCTTGGGTTGTTTTCCTAAACAGACGAGGTCCCTTTAAAAAGGTCAGTCTGACAGAG
>NW_015645543.1:1769856-1771354 GCF_001515625.1 Sinocyclocheilus rhinocerous
TGTTGGACTGGAGGAGCGTTTGGTGCGAATCTTGCTAACGTAATTGCTGTCTTGATTGCTACAAGCAGCCTCCGTGTCCCCTTTAGCGCATACACCTCCACCCCACCCCCACTTTCTCTCTCCCCGGGGATGTATGTGGTGATTTTAGTAGATATCCAGCCCTGCAGACAGGGGAAGTGTGACTGAAACACGTTTATGTAGTCTCAAGACCAAGGTGAGATCAAAAAATATAACTCTGGTTTCCCCCAAAGCCCTGTCTGCTTGTGAAACTCGTCTTTAGTTTATTAAAACATTGAATTTCAGTTGTTATTAATGATGCATTTGACACTGTGGTGACCAGACGGGCCTATTTTTTGGTGGCCTTTCCCTCGGCTGGAGCTGTCCTTGGAAATGTCCCTGTTTTTCTGTGCTTTTAAAAACAGTGATGTCCAAAAACCTATTAGGCCCGTAGGAAAGACAGAATATTCTATTTATAGCCTATAATTCTACAAAAGGTCCCATATTTATTATTACCAGTCTCGGTTTCTCTTATTTATTTGATTATTGATTGCTTTATAGTGGCTTTATATAGCAATTCAGTGCAGCAACTGTCAGCACTCACGCTTTGTTTTGAAAGCATGCTTATGTCACAATCAGTCGACAAACATTAGTCTGAGCATTAGTTTTAGATATAGATATATTTTGAATGTACAGCATATATTGCTACAAAATCGGTTCCTGACTGATATTTCAGAGTTGTTCTTTTATTTTGTAGGTAAATATTGGATGAATATCAGACAACTTCAGATACTTAATTGTTCATGCTCATTTCCCATATTTTTGCATTTAGATATGATATATTTGTATTTAGATGTTTAGATATTAGAGATACTATCATCTACTGCCCTTGTAAAGGAATAGTTCACCCAAAAATTAAAATTCTGTAATTAATTACTCACCATCATGTCGTTCCAAACCCATAAGACCTTCGTTCATCTTTGGAACACAAATTAAGATATTTTTGATGAAATCCGAGAGCTTTCTGACCCTCCATAGACAGCAACACAACTGACATTTTCAAGGCCCAGTAAGGTACTGTAATAAGGTCATCGTTAAAATAGTCCATGTGACATTATTGGTTCAAACATAATTTTATGAAGCTACGAGAATAGGCCTACTTTTTGTTTGCAAAGATCTCGTAGCTTAATAACATTAAAGGGATAGTTCACCCAAAAATGAAAATTCTGTCATTAATTACTTACCCTCATGTTGTTCCAAACCTGTAAGACCTCCGTTCATCTTCGGAACACAAATTAAATGGGTCATATGATGTTGCTAAAAAGAACATTATTTTGTGTATTTGGTGTAATGAAATGTGTTTATGCGGTTTAAGGTTAAAAAAACATTCTTTTTCACATACTGTACATTATTGTTTCTCCTCTATGCCCCGCCTTTTTGAAACGCGTCGATTTTTACAAAGCTCATCGGTCTGAAAAAGCAGGTGTGCTCTGATTGACCA
>NW_015645543.1:1772364-1783828 GCF_001515625.1 Sinocyclocheilus rhinocerous
GGCGGCCTAGAGTGAGCAGAGGCCGGGGGCTAGAGTGAGCAGAGGCGTCGGGCTTGAGAACGGCGCGAACGGCGGATTTGATGAAGGAGCGTCCGGCGGGCTTGTGGCAACCACATGTGACGACCCCGGGCTGGACTCCGCTTCGTCCACAGTGACATGTGGGGGCGTGTTAGAACGAGCCGTTTTAGATAGGCGTGGCTGACTCTTAACTTTTATAAAGAATATCTCTTTGGATTTGAGACTTTAGTCTTTGCAACTTTACAGATCTTCTTTATGAACCAAGACCTTTTAACACTCCAAAGAGAAAGGAAAAATTGAAATCGCATCATATGACCCCTTTAAAATATTTTTGATGAATTCTGAGAGTGCTCTGACCCTCCCATAGACAGCAATGTAATTAACATGATCAAGGTCCAGAAACGTAGCGATACGATGTCACATGGATTATTTTACCGATGTCCTTGATACGTTTCTGGACCTTGATCATGTTAATTACATTGCTGTCTATGGGAGGATCAGAGAGCTCTCAGAATGCATCAAAAATATCTTAATTTGTGTTCCGAAGATGAATGAAGGTCTTACGGATTTGGAACAACTGAGCTGAGTAATTAATGACAGAATTTTCATTTCTGGGTGAACTAACCATTTAAGGTTAAACCACTGATGTCACATGGACTTTTTAACGATGTCCTTACTACCTTTCTGTGACTTGATTATGGTAGTTGCATTGCTGTCTATGGAGGGTCAGAAAGCTCTCGGATTTCATCAAAAATACCTTAATATGTGTTCCGAAGATGAACAAAGGTGTTACAGGTTTAAAATGACATGAGGGTGAGTAATTAATGACAGAATTATCATTTTTGGGTGAACTATCCCTTTAAAGTTAATATTTAAAAACACTGTTAAATGTGATCTTTAGCAAAAATGAATGTCCAATTTTCATACTTTATATCTAATGTTTTTATGTAAAAATTCACTTTTAGCATTTAAAATGAAATTTTATTCTTATTTTGCCTATCTTTCAGTTATCAGTCAGAACATGAAATGAATTACTGGGTTATTGTATTGGCCAGGATTTTAATATACTGTATAATTAATATAATCAGTGTTGTCATTGTCATTTTCCAGCAAACCCAGAGTAATTAGTCATTAGGCCCTGTATGTATTGTACCAATAGAAATAAGCAGGTTTTTAAATATGTGTGTTTATATAGCAATTCAGTACAGCAACTGTCAGTGGTTTCGCATTGTTTTATACACGCTCATGTCATGATCGGTCGACAAGCATTCGTTTGAGAGAAAGACGCTATGAACAGTTCATAACAACGTGTTGATGACTAACTGTCTTTTAGTAGTTTGACAGTATACCATACTTCATCACAGTATTTATAATAGTCAAAATAAGACTTTTTAAACAATAACACTAGACATTTCTATTATATATTGGCAAATGCATTTCATTACAGAAATATGATCAGCTTGTTTTATACTTATATTCAGTGTTGTGCGTGCTGGGATATGATTTTCTGTGTCCTAGAGCTGTGTGGATTGGGATGACAGGAAACTGAGAGTAAAATTGGGGAAGTTCAGACAATACTGTTCTCTTTGTGCTCATTTTTGTGGCAGATATTCATTTGGGATATGTGGAATGGCATGCGCTGTGAGAGAATGTACTCAGCAGCATTCAAAAGAGGGTTAACTGTGCAAATCAGGTGGAACAGAGCGAGCGACTGCAGTGTGAAAAATCTGCCGCAATCTTATTTCTCTCCCTGATTGGATAAACATCTAGCCTATAGCGTTGTGACTTGGTATGCAGGTCTCAGACAAAATTGTTTAAGTGGAGTGCAGATGTTGAAGGGCATGACGGTGTGTGAGCTGACTGTGTGTGTGGTTTCTGCTGGTGTGCAAATATAATAAGAGCAAACACTAGCAGTGATTCCCAACCAGAGGTATGTGTATCGCAGGGAAATTCATAAGAAGAAGAATATATTTAACTATGATTTAAAACTAAATGATAATATGTTAAAATAATCATATTAATTGAATTATCTTTCTGTTGTTTTTGATGAAAGAAAACAATAGTGTATGGAATGTGTTTTAAAATTTGTGTGTATGGTACTTGTGGCATCAACATTATTATTAAATAGGACCTTTTAAACAACAACAACAAATATTGAGATAGAAAAATAAATTATGCACTACTGTTCAAACGTGGTCA
The DNA here is from genome assembly GCF_001515625.1 of Sinocyclocheilus rhinocerous. Taxonomy (NCBI): domain Eukaryota; kingdom Metazoa; phylum Chordata; class Actinopteri; order Cypriniformes; family Cyprinidae; genus Sinocyclocheilus; species Sinocyclocheilus rhinocerous. The sequence continues at coordinate 1,774,582 of NW_015645543.1, forward strand.
TGTGTTTTTCAAAGAAATCAATACTTTTATTCAGCAAGGATGCATTAAATTGATCAAAAGTGGCAGTAAAGTCATTCATAATGTTAAAAAAAAGATTTTATACTTTTATTTCCTCTCAGCTGCTTTTAACATGAGAAATGTCAAGAAACTAAAGACTGGTGTAATGGCTGCTGAACATTCAGCTTTGCCATCACAAAAATAATTTACATTTTAAAATATATTAAAATAGAATACAGTTCTTTTAAATTGTAATAATATTTCACAATATTCCGTGTTTTTACTGTGTTTTCGATCAAATAAATGCAGCCTCTGTGAGCATAAAAGATATCTGTCAAAAATATTTTAAAAATCCCAAACTTTGAACTGTAGTGTATATGCTACTGTATGAATTTGTTATTGTTCTTTAAAAGGTCCTACCTAATAATATTGTTGAGGATACTGAATTAAATCATGTATAGTATGAACACATTACTGTTTTTGAGTTTTAATAACGAGGCTGTACATGAGACAAAAAAGGTTTGGAAACAGTATATTCTTGGTTTGGCTCTGTATATTGAAGTGTGTGTGTGACTAGCCTCTGCTTCTCTGTGGGAATGATGCTTCCCACTGTCAGATCCAGGTGTCTTTCCGTTCCCTTCCCCCAATCCGAAGCAGATGTAGTCTGTGTGCGGTCATGGAGATAGTGCTTTTAGCACATCCATGATCAAAGAGCCTATACTTACGGCACAATGAAATCCTGCTAATAATCCACAATTACTTTCGGAAACATGCTAGTGCCAATCAGAATCATACAAAAATAACTAACTACGACAAAGCACTTCAGATGCTGTGCGTTCAGCGATATGTAATTACGATACCATCGATTAAAGGAGCCTACTTGTGTACGATGACAATAATGCCCTCGTTGCCGTGAGCGTACATTGCGTAGTTTTGACTTGCCGCTGTCTTTTTGGCTGTTTGTTCGGAACAGAAATGGGAAAACTAAAATCATCAAAGCCAGGTGGTTTTTCCATTAGCGTTGTCGCAGTTAAGCTTCAAAGCTGAGAAGTCAGACTTGCTGCAAGAAAGAAATATGAAAAGGAGAAAACTGACAATAACTGCAAGACTGTCAAACATGAGAGACATTTTCAGAGACGGGCCTGCTTAACTACTCACTTCAGACTGAGGCAGTAGATCAGACGTTGCCTCAGCAGCCACTGAAGTTTCTCAGAATTGCAAAAACACAGGGAGAAGCAACGTGGAGCTCATTATCATACACCATATAAAGTGTATATTGGAAACTGCTGGCACTTACAGATGCAGCTCTGACTCAATAATGAGCAAGTCCACATAGAACTGATCCAATTTTCCATTTTCTTTCTTCAGTTTTTTTGTGGAAAGCCCATTTAGAAAGCAAGCACCCTGTAGCCTATTTCCAATGTTAAATCAAGAGGACAAGTTTGAGCTGTTTAGCATGGTTCCGTTAGCTTATATATATATTATACTGTATATACAGTATATGAGATTGCTAAGTCTCTTATGATCATTTAAACTGCATTTCATCAAACATACAGTGAAATAGTAATATTGTGACATGTTGTTACAGTTTTACAAAGAAAGTTGTTTTTTATTCATATAAATATTAACCAATTTGATTTTTTTTCAGGATTTTCTGATGAATAGAAAGTTTAAAAGAACATAATTTATTTGCGATATAAATCTTTTGTAAAATTATGTCTTCACTGTCACTTTTGACTAATTTCATGCATACTTTCTGAATAAAAGTATTCATTTCTTAAAAAAAAAAAAAATCTTACCGACCCCAAACTTAAAACAGTAAAAACAGTATTGTGTGTACGTACCTCATAGGTCATCAACCAGTATTGCAGAAGTTTATTTTTTAGTACTTTTAAGATTATTTTTAAATTAACTACATGTCCTTAACGCTTACCCATATTTTTACATTTAGATATAAGATATATTTGTATTTAGATATTAGAGGTCATTACTGCTTCCTTAAAGGTATTCTTATAAAAAATAAAATGAAGTAATTTAATAACAATGTTAAAAGTAATCTCAAAAATCACTTTTTCATACTTTATATCAGTGCTTTTGATGCCTAAATTACTTCTAGCATTTAAAATGTTGGATTTTACTTTGAAGTCACTTTTAAAATATTCACATATAAAATTTTGTGATTTTATTTATATAAAAATTAAATTTTATTATTGACCATTCATTTGTTATCAGCCATAACATTAAAATAATAGTTTTATTGTTTTTTATTAATATAATCAGTGTTTTATGGGTGTCATTTTTATTAACATGACATTTTTTAAAAAATTTAAAAAATTGACGTTTTAAATGATGACTTTTGTATTTGGTAAATTAGCCATTCTTATGTAACATTAAAAGCTACAAAAATAAGTTGACCTGCTATTAGAAATCATGTAGAGAATAAATACTTATTCAGATGGTGGAAGAGTTTCCCAGGCTGTTTCATTAATATTTCAAACACCTACGGAAAAGCCCTAACGTAACACTAACGTAAGCTACTGTTCTAAAGTGAAGTAAATGTTCAGCACTCCCTCAGGTTTTATGTAATTAATGTTTTAAGCTTCTAACTCTCTCTCTTCCTCTGTGTTGTTGTGTTTTGCAGTCTGTTCGCAGTACTCGCGGGGCGTTTTCGCCATTTTTGGCCTGTACGACAAGAGGTCGGTTCACACGCTAACGTCCTTCTGCGGCGCGCTGCACATCTCCCTCATCACGCCCAGTTTCCCCACCGAGGGCGAGAGTCAGTTCGTCTTACAGCTGCGGCCCTCCATACGAGGGGCCCTTCTCAGCCTGCTAGACCACTACGACTGGAATCGATTCGTCTTTCTCTACGATACCGACAGGGGTAAGACAATAAAACACACCCACTCACGCTAATACACATTTCCATTTGATAATTTGTGAAATTAAATTAAGTGCCAGTGGAATTGTTTAAAGGGGTCCTATTATGCTCTTTTACAATGTCTTGAATTTGTTTTGGGGGTGTACTAGAACATGCTCTCATGCTTGGTGGTTTTTTTTTTGTTTTTTTTTGGCTAAATCACGTTTTAGAAAGGATGTCAACAACCGCTTAAAAATAACTGCATTTACTATGTACAGATAAGTGCATATGTATTATTTTTATTGTTATTTAATTCTAACATTATAACATGAATTGCAGTGAAACTGTTATACAGTTGAATTTATTTATTCCATAGTCGAGTGTTTCCCAGGCGGCATATATATATGCAAACTCATTCTCTGTGTCACACTCTGTGGAGTGGTAGAGATCAAGGTTTCTACGGTAACGGCTGTACACAAAGCAGCGCTCCGCTCAAAAAGACATTACCATAGACTGTATAAAAACATGGACGTAGTGTCCGTGACGTCACCCGTAGGTTCCTGAAGAGGTTTTTGAAGCCTAAAGTAGGTGGAGTTGGCCGTCGCCATCTTGGCAGCGCGTCACCGCGCGTCACTCCCAGCTAATCGAAAATGGGCGGATTGACTCCCTTTTGCAGCCAGCCTCTAGCGGCCAGTCGATGAATTACAGTTTAAGTCACTTCCTTGTTGGCATCACGAGAGAGAGCGGGAGGTTGCCGCTTGGACATTACATGCAAGATTAAATGAAAATGGCATCCAATTTTCTGAAGACAATCGGTTTCCTTCAGAAATGCAGTGATATAAAAACACCCGCACTCAATGTATGGGGAACACTGTAGTCTCATAATTGAAGTGTAAATTCTGCAGATTACATCATTGTTCAGTATTGTACTGTCAGCAATTTCTCTGTAAAAAAAAATGCACTGCATAATTTCTCAAAGGAACAGTTCACCAAAAATGAAAACACTAAATTTCTGTCATTTTTTACTTACTCTCATGTTGTTCCAAACCTGTTGATTTTTTTATCTTCTATGAAACACATACAGAATAATTTTGAAGATCCTTCACACAGCTTTTTTATATACAGCAGCAGATTATAGTGACCATGCTCCAAAAAGGATAAAAAAAAGAACCATAAAATGTGAAGCTATACAATTTTTGTTTACAACAAACCAAAATTTGTCATTTTTGAGTTAGTGATCCAAAATCGAGAATCAAACCAATCTGATTTGTGTTCTTTTGAGTCGGTTCTTTTCAGTGAACCAATTGATCTGGTTCACAAATCTGGCTGGTCACTTTGTTCTGCAATTACAATGAGTGAGAACTTGAGATTTAAAGCTTCAAAAGTCCTTATTCATGGATAATCTTCCTCTCCAAACAGACAAGAAACTCAGTAAGTTGAATTTGAGAACAGAATCGGTCAGATTCAAAACTTAAACAACTAATTCATTAAAAAGATAGGACTCAGAAGAAGAATCTGTCATTGCTAGTTCTCGAATGAACTTTCAAATAGATCTAGTGCAGATGTCAAGACTTTCAGAGAATAGCGTTCCTCACAAAAACCTGACATATGACTTCAGAGGACTTAAAATATAGTCATATACAGGTGCATCTCAATAAATTAGAATGTCGTGGAAAAGTATGAATCACTTTTTCAGCAAAAACCTTTTATGTTCCACAGAAGATAGAAAGTCATACAGGTTTGGATCAATGTGTGGGTGAGTTTACAATGTAAACTCTACTTTATTGGCTGTCTCATGGAGTCAGATGAGTAGGAATGATAAGCCACTCAGAATTTTATTTCCAGAGAGCCTGTTATTAAAAGAGAGGCTTATTCTTTGGAGAGCAGGGCCAGGTCTTAAACACTATTGAGCAGTTTGTTGGCCAGAAACACAGTCACTCTGTTTCTTTCTTACTTGTCTCTCTCTCCTATCCTCTCCATCAGTGTCTTTCCTTTTTTCGTCTTGCTCTGCTGTGCTAGACTGAGACTATCCCAGGAGCCCCGGAGGTGAGCTGTGGCTTTAGGTCTGACATACTTCTGAAATGCACCGACTTCCTTTGAAAGACGAGCACAATATCCTCCTGTCTTCTGAGTCTGTAAATCATGAGAACTCATTGCACAGTATCCTATAAATAACACAAGTGATCTGTGTTGTCTTGTGCGTGCATAAGATGCGCTGCTCTCTGTCATTTCACGGATGTTCCTGACGTGCAGATTTCTTTGAGTTTCTATGATTGGTCTTCTCACATCTGCCACATACATCCCATATGGCCACTTATTTGCAAAGTTTCCATATGGTGAATTTAATCAAATATTTTTGAAATGTTAGCAGAATCAGAGCATTCAAGATCCTTGTATCTACTTTATCAAGTGCTTATACAGTAAATAAGCCTTTTTTATATACAACAATTGTTTTTTGTGAATTGTGAATTGTGAATTTTCTACAGATAAGTAGTGTTTATCCATTCATTATGATGTACTATTGTAAAATCCATTGGTGGAGGATGGACCAACTCCTCCACACATTGTTTTTTTTTGTTTTTTTGTTTTTTAAACACATTTAAAATAGATTTCCTGTCATATAGAATGATACATTTCATACAAATTATTGGTGATGCCTACTGTAATGCACAGCCTTGAGAGGTTTATTGCTTGTATTAATCAGCAGCAAAAGCAATATTATAAAATATAGCAAATGGAATCAAATTGTATGATAATAATCAAAAATAAATATTAGATATTTATTAGTATAATATTATTTATTAATATTATAATTATAATAGTTATAATAATAACAACAATAATGAATAATAATTTATTATTATTATTATTATTACATTATTATTATGGAGACGAATTGTTGAATAAAGTTGTTATTTTTTGTTTTCTTTGCGTACAAAAAGTATTCTCGTCGCTTCATAAAATTCAGATTGAACCACTGATGGCAGATGGACTATTCTGACGATGTCTTTCATACTTTTCTGGACCTTGACAGTGTTATTTACTTGGCAGTCAATGGGACAGTCACAAGCCTCCCGGTTTTCATCCAAAATATCTTAAATTGTGTTCCGAAGACGAACGAAGCTTTTACGGGTTTGGAACGACATGGGGGTAAGAGATTAATGACAACATTTTCATTTTGGGGTGGAGTATCCCTTTAAGTTTAGACTTGATGTTTTTTTTATAATTTGCTAACATAGATAAACATGTAAGTCAGTTTTCTTAAATTTGCAACCGCTTTTGCAGCTAGATCCTGCTGTGGTCTTTTATACTTTTTAAACAGGTACTAGAATAATGCCAGCAATTCCACAGAAATGTGCATTGATCTTTACATTCAAAGTATGCCAGGAAACATAAAAATATATATTATTTTTTGTTCATCCTGTGTCCTTGTTTGTTATTAATTTGTTCTCTTTGCTCACGTATTTGACCATGGTGTTGGAGCACATTCAGACCACTTGTGAAACAGCATTTAGCCGTCTGCAGGTCTGCTGATAACAGTTTTAAAAAAGGCAGGCAGCCTAAAAGAACTAAGAATTTCGCTTTTACTATGAGGAAAGGGGAGATCGTGCCACATTTGCAATGCACATATACAGTATTGGGAAAGATTTGCTGTGTTTACTGATGTCTTAAGGTTAAGTTTGTTTTGCTATCTATTCCTCATTTTAGGTGGGCACCATGAATTACGTGGGGCAGTTGGCAGGTCAGGTGCTGGTGACCATGAAGGAGCTTTATAAGGGCATTAACCAGGCCACGCTCTCAGGCTGCATTGATGTGGTGGTGGTCCGGCAGAAGGACGGCACCTACCAGTGCTCCCCTTTCCATGTGCGCTTTGGAAAACTGGGTGTGCTGCGCTCCAAAGAGAAAGTGGTGAGTGTTGAAGTGCAAATAGGATTTTCAAATAAAACATGAAGATAAATTGTGAGTGTCATCAACAAGTCCAAAGCATATAGATTTTTCTCAAGCATCTGAGTTTCTGAAAACTTTTCAAAACACAGAATAAAGAAAAATCCACAGACAGGTCACTGTCAATTAGAGGTCGACCGACAGTGGATTTTACTGTTACCGATAGCTAGGTTGGACCACACTGGCCGATACCGATTAATCAACCGATAGTTTTAAAAATGGATACTTAACGAAAATTAAAATAGTGCATTTATTTTTAAAAGTACTGAACCATACTTTGTACATGAATAAAAATATTAATATTAAATATTAATTTTTCTTTGTGGAAAAAAAGTATTCTCGTCCCTTCGTAACGTTACGGTTGAACCACTGATGGCAGATGGACTATTCTGACGATGTCTTTCATACTTTTCTGGACCTTGACAGTGTTATTTACTTGGCAGTCAATGGGACAGTCACAAGCCTCCCGGTTTTCATCCAAAATATCTTAAATTGTGTTCCGAAGACGAATGAAGCTTTTACGGGTTTGAAACGACATGGGGGTAAGTGATTAATGACAAAAAAATTTATTTTGGGGTGGAGTAACCCTTTAAATAGTGTTAACATGGATTATGCAGTTACTTTTTTGGTGAACTATTCCTTTAAGACAATTACAAAATTACAAATTACAAACCTTGGTCAGTGGGCAGAAAAACCACTCCTACTGTGAACAGTCTGCCCTCCTCACTTCTGAAATGATTGAGACAAATGTCAGAAGACATTCAGGGTATCATTTTATGTGTACTACCAGTTGGCCAATATTAGTGCTTTGGAGCTCTTGAAAAGCACAGATTTTGTCCTGATGGTCCTTGTTTAGACTACTGGATGAGTTGCTTTAGACTCAGTGTGCTGTGAGAGCTTCTGAGCAGATACAATCTGAGCGGGATGTGGACATGATGAATGGTTTAGTGTAAGAGGTTGGCACTTCACTGCATGTTCATGGTCTGTTCTCCATCCCTTCTCTCTCTCTATCTCTCTGACTACCACACACACACACACACACACACACACACACAGGGCTGCTTCCCCCTGCTGGGCTGGATGGGAGATGAGGGGGAAGGGAGGATTCTAGCAGGTCTAGTGCTGATTCTGGTTCTGGTTGGTTCTTGCACATACATGGATATTCACATATGCACATGACACCCCAAGCAACTGATTTATCAGCTATGGACCTTTTTCACATTTCCAGGTTTCTCAGCAGCGTCATAGTTGGGTTAACTTGAATAGCAGTGAATGGGAGAGCACCACAAATATGTTTTTTGCATTCCCATTTGCTCAAATAGCAAAAGAAAAACTCCACGATAGTGTTTTCATGACTTTCAATAAAAGGAAAAAAATTGAGAGAGACTGATAACGGCTGTCAGAAGAGAGAACGGTGTCAAATTTACCGTCCCTCCCATAGATGCTGCATTAGAAACACCCTCGCATTAGCGTTAACAGTTTTTTTGTAATTTGATGCAAAGGTGATATAATACAAAGAATAGTGTTATAAATGTACATACATTTTTTTAAAAATACAAATATGAAAAACTTTTGAGGATTTATGATGCTGATGACCGTTAAACGCGTCATCACAGTCTTGTGAAAAGGGTCCATTAATCAGAGCTGGATGCTCCACTGCGAGGCTTGAATTATTAGCAGCAGAGGCTGTGATCTGAAATAGATGGCAGAGTTAGTGGTCGATACTGCAGGTGACTGCAGATATTGAGAGTGTAGAGCAGGTTTAGTTCGTGCGGTTGGGCATGTTTGCTTGTGAATGTGTATGTAATCAGCCTACTTGACTGATTGCTGTTTGTTTAACACACTGGCATGTTAAAATGTCCACATCAGCCATAATGTACAGTGCTTTGATATGTTAATTCATAGCTATTTATGTTACATGTATCCTGAGAGCATCAGGGCATTGGTAAACACTGTGGTTGCTCAGCCAGCATTTAATGTATAATGTTCCTGTAGCTCAACTGGTATGAGCATGATACATCAAGGTTGTGGATTTGATTTTCACACATGCCGATAAAACATGTACCTTGAAACGCTCTGGATAAAAGCATCTGCTAATTACACAAATGGATTTAATGCAGTTTTAACATGTCTCAGTGCTTGTAATATGTGGGTCAATGACATCTCGCTCATTTATTTATCTTTTTATCTATTCGTTTATTTAAAGCTGCAGTCCGTAACTTTTTTTGGTTAAAAATGATCCGAAATCAATATTTGAGCATCAATTAGATTACACTGTGCAGAAATTGAAATCTACACACTAATGCACACTATACTCATAGTCACCAATGCTGATGTTGTTAACATGAATCATTTGAGAACAAAGTATAACAATAATAATAATTTGAACGGTTTGATGTGATATGAGCTAACCGATCTTTAGATTTAATCACCCTTGTTAGCCAGATT
>NW_015645543.1:1784017-1791430 GCF_001515625.1 Sinocyclocheilus rhinocerous
AAATTGAAATCTACACGCTAATACACACTATACTCATAGTCACCAATGCTGATGTTGTTAACATTAATCATTTGAGAATAATATATATATTATTATAACAATAATAATAATTTGAACGGTTTGATGTGATATGAGCTAACCGATCTTTAGATTTAATCACCATTGGTAGCCAGATTTATGGTAATGCTTTTTTCCTCAGTTGGTCAGAACAAACGTGGCAGACTTGTTACTTACTTGTTCAGATGGCAATATACGGTGAACATTCTTATTTGGGTCATATTCCAAGAAGTAGGCTAATTTGTGATTGCGAAGTACAGTAAATATCCACACCGGTGCGGTGACTGACTGCCACATACTCTTCAGAACATTAGATTTATCCGCGCTGGAGCCGCGCCGACTCACACACAACCCACGCAAGCTAGATAATTCCGCACCCAGCTGCAATTCCAGGTTTTCAAACAGAGATGGCGACAAAGAGGCAAAACTTAGGGACTGCTGCTTTAAAAACGCATTAAAACATGAATTAAAATTCATTTTATTTTATATATTATATACATAGAAAACATAGAATGTTTAATTGTCATCATTTGCTCACACTCATGTCATTCCAAACTTTTGACTTACTTCTGACTTCTACATAACCAAGATATTTTGAAATATATTTTTGTCAGTGGAGGCCAAAACAGCACTAGACCCTACTGACTTTCAGTGAATGGACAAAAAAAAAAAAAAAAATATGGTGTGTAAATAATGACAGAATATTCATTTTTGAGTGATTGATGACAATTTATATACTGTATATACAGTGTAACTAAATATGTTCATTTTTTCTGGATGTTTTTTTTATTTTTATTTTTTATCTTGGACATCTCCTATGTCATCAATTTAGATAGACCCATATATTATCATAAATACCACCCCATTTGGCAGTTTAAGATAGAAGCAGGTAGCGAACAGACACCCGATTGAGCAAAAGGGTTGCCAGATCAAGCACAGGTTAATCCATTAAATAGTGGAGCCAAGAGAGCTGCGTTGCCAAATTCTGATTGTGACCATAAGGGTCCGTTTTACAGGGACATCTGCTCATCTTGGAGTCAAGTGGGCCTCAGAGGCTCCGAGTGCCTATTTCAAACAGCTAGATTAACATATCCAACACCAGCCCTGTCTGATTAGTACAAGCAGCACTGAGGCCAGTAGCTAGAATCACAAACGCTGTAATGCAGCTCTCAGGAAGCCTCAATCACACCTTGGAGAAGGTGACAAAAAGCAGCTCTTTCTGTCTTCCAATTTAACCGACACGTGTATCGCTGCATGATGATGGCTTCTATTTTAAGGATGCAGGAGATTCGTTTCATGAAACCGAAGAAATGCGATGTATTTGTCCATTTCTCTGTGTACTGTTGAGGCTTCTGGGACTGTAAGCTTTGTGGCGATTGAGGCCTAAAATGAGTCCGCATGGAAGGACGGGAGGTTCTTATCAGCGCCCTACGATCTGCGCCATGTGATCGCTCACAGGCCTGCCGTTGCAGATCAGAGAGTACCGCATTGGTGCAGGAATGACTCACTGACAATGCCATAAATCACATTCTTTCTGAATAAATGAGAGCCACGGCTCAATGGTTCAAGCCTTCGGTGGTTTGATGCACACGCTGATCAAATGCCTCGCTGTCTCTTTTTTGTCATAGGGTATTCGATACTGCAGGCTATCATGGAAAAGGCAGGCCAGATTGGTTGGCAGGTCAGCGCCATATGTGTCGAGAACTTTAATGATGCCAGTTACCGGCAGCTTCTCGAAGACCTGGACCGCAGGCAGGAAAAGACGTTTGTTATAGACCTGGAGGCAGAGAGACTGAACAACATGCTGGAACAGGTGAGATAAGAGGATGGTTGTCAAGTCAAAAGCAATGCCAAATGCATAAATTATTGTATTAAAAAAATACAAATAAAAGGCAAATAACATGTAATTGAAATATCATGATGTTTCTATTTATATATATATATATATATATATATATGTTTTAAATTATATATAATTACATATGAAATACACAGTCGTAGAAAATTATGGGACAGGGTCAAAGGTAATGCAACACCACACCCAGAATAGTTAAAAATGTTTTTTAAATGTTTATAAACTGTACTGTACACTGTGCATCAGGGTTAACTAAACAGAATTAAATATGTGCAAGCATAAGGTCCTGAGGGAACAAAGAACAGATTTCCTCAAGTAATTCAGTTTCAGAAATGACACATTAGAAGGGCATATTTCTTTATTCCCTGCAAACTGATCCCTTGATATTTCCTTTTGCAACATTTTGTAGCTGTTAAAATCATTTTAAGATATTCTTGCTGGCGTTTGCTTCAATATTCCTCAAATTACAGAGCGTTATGGAAAAAGGCAGCCTGTTTGATTAGAAATAATTAATAACAGTGGAATTCTGCTTTCCCAACGGCTTACAGCTCTGCTGTGCATTCATATGCTGGGTGAATGCCGACAACTGTATTTGCTTTTAGGATTTGCCCTCACTGCAATGTCTGGTTTATCTCCGCAGATTGTGAGTGTCGGCAAGCATGTCAAAGGCTACCATTACATCATGGCAAATTTGGTGAGCTAAATTGTATTCCTTTATTGCCTTATTCTCCCTGTCAGCTTGTCCTCCTTTCATATTCTGTTTTATCTCTTTCTACATATTCCTCTCCACTCCACTGGTCTCTCTCTCTCTCTCTAGTTGTCGCGGCCCCTCTGTCTCCTGCCCTCCCTAGTTCTTTTTCTTTCTTAATCCTCGCTTTTCTTTAAGCAAGATACGTCAATTTGAGAGACTAATTCGTATTCCAGTGTGAGCGGTGGTGGCAGTGTTTTAATGATGCTGGGAGCTGCAGAGCGTGCTCTCTCTCGCTGCTCTCTGGCTGTGCATGGAATTGGCTCACAGAGGCGAGCTGGATGTTGCTATGAATGTTTGTGGAATTTCTCTTATCGTAGCGCTGCATTGCCAACTACATTTTAATAATCTCTCTCTCTCTCTCTCTCTCTCTCTCTCTCTCTCTCTGTATTTCTTACTCTTTCCACTTCTTTGCTCTGGCAGGGTTTTAAGGACATCAATCTGGAGCGTTTCATGCATGGGGGAGCCAATGTGACAGGCTTTCAGCTGGTGGACTTCAGCAATCCCATGGTTATTAAACTCATGCAGCGATGGAACAAGCTGGACCAGCGCGAGTATCCCGGCTCTGACGCTCCTCCCAAGGTACCGTCTCATGGTCCGGTCCAGTGTGGAAGCACTTTGAAGTCAGATAAATGAGCATAAATGCATAAACGCCCTGTTTGAGTCCCTCCAGCCACTTTGAGAAAACACTCGAATCTCCAGAATGAGTCTGATGATCACATCCAGTGGTTTTATAAGCGTGTGTCAAGTATGTAACCAAGGAAGGGAGAATGTTGGATGGTAGAAGTAGAAAGGAAGGATGGATGGATAATGTCAGTAAGGAAGGGAGAAAGGATTTGTGGAAGAAAGAAAGGATGGATGGATGGATGGATGAGGAAAAAGAAAGCATGGATAGAGGGATGGATAGTGCAAGGAAGGAAAAAAGTATAGGTGGAAGTATGGAAGAAAAGATGAAAGAAAGGGAGGATGGATGGATGGATGAAAGGAAGGATGAGTGGGTGGAAGAAAGGAAAGATGGATGATATGGTGGGTGTATGAAAGGAAAAGTTGGATTAATAATGTAAGCAAAAAGGATGAAAAAATGTGTGGAAGACGGGAATTAAAGAAAAGAAATGTAGACAAAGGAAGGGATGGATAGATGGGTTTAGGAAGAAAAGAAGGAGGGAATGAAGGATGGAAATAAAGAAATATAGACAATTGAAAAAAGAAGGGATGGTGGAAGAAAGAAGAATGGGTGGGTGGAAGAAAAAGGATGGATGGAAGGATAGATGAAGGAAGAGAGAAGGGTGAATGTGAAGTATGATTTGATGTGGGTGTTGGGTTTTAGAAATGAAGGAAGGAAAGAAAGAAATATAGACAAAGGAAAAAGGAAGGGATAGATGGATGGTGGAAGAAGGAAAGCAATATAGATGAAGGAAGGAAGGATGAATGGATGAAAGGATGGGTAGATGTGAGTGGTTGGGTTTGTGGAATGAAGGAAGGAAAGAAAGAAAGAAATATAGATAAGGGAAAAATGAAGGGATGAGTGGAAGGAAAGAAATATAGACACAAAGGGGATAGGGAGGATAGGTGGGTTTTAGGAAGAAAGGAATGAATGAAAGATGGAAAAAATAAATATAGACAGCTGAAAAAGGAAGGGATGGAAGAAATGAAGATGGGTGGGTGAAAGTATGGATGGATGGAAGGATAGATGAAGGAAGAGAGAAAGGATGGAGTATGAATGGATGTGGGTGGTTTGGTTTGTGAAATGAAGGAAGGAAAGAGAAATATAGGCAAAGGAAAAAAGGGATGGATGGATGGAAAGCAATATAGACGAAGGGAAGGATGAGTGGTTGGGTTAGTTGAAGGAAGGAAGGATAAATAGAAGGATAGATGAAGGAAGAAAGGAAGGCTGGATACAGTAGATGTGAGTGGTTGGGATTGTGGAAAGAAAGAAATATAGACAAAGGAAAAATGATGATGGTAGAAGGAACGAAAGAAATGGAGACAAAAGAAGGAAGGGAGGATGGAAGGTTGGGTTTGTGGAAGAAAGGAAAGAAGAATGGATTGGAAGGATAGATGAATGGAGAAAGAAGGGATGAATAATCTTGGTGGTTTAGTTTGTAGAAATAAACAAAGAAGAAATGATGGATGGAAGGAAAGATGAAGGAAGAAAGGATGAATGGATGGAAGGATGGGTTGATAGAATAAGAAAAGAAAGATAGAATGGCACATATGCACAGAAATATAAACTGCACATTTTATACCAGAACTGGAATATCAAAAACAGAAGCTGTGCTAATGTATTAAAGTAACATAGAAACACTGTGTAACAAACCACATCACTTCGACCCGTACTGTGTATTATACACCTACATTATCATAAGCTGTTTCATTCATCCTCATCTCAGCAGACGAATCCTGCTCGTGATTTGATATGCCTGTTCATGTCTGCATCGTAAAAGCAAGGTCTTTGTTGATCCGTTTTTGCTGGGACTCACTTTCCCCTTGGGGCCCGATGAGGATGACATTCTTTGGAGGGCGGTTGCATTGATTGCAACGGAAATCCCTTCGGCGTGGCCTGAGGGGACATTGCTTTACCAGGCGGCTGCTCCTCACTGCACACCGCTGGCCAGAGCAGGATGCTGGGGAGGGACACTTTCGGGTGTAAATGAGATGCTGTGGTCCAACCATGTCAACACATGCACGGATCCACATACACACTCTCACAGACTCGCCTTGTGGTATTTCGACTCGGCTGCTCTGTCTTTCATCTCAAATACTTTAAGCTACTCCCATAAGCCCTTCTCAGACAGCAGCACGACTGACACCCCAAAACCTCATAAAATCTCCGAGCTGTTAGCTTTTCCTGCTGAGGCTATCGGAAGAGTCCCGAAGGCACCATCTAGTGAGGACACACATTCTCCAGGGATCAATCCGTGTGTTTTTAGGGCTTAGGGGATGCACAGGGCATTAGCCAGGGTGATTCAACTGCAACTATTGCAGTACTTCCTTTCTGTCCTGCGGGAGTCAAAAGATAGTCCCGTTATCTTTGATAATTAATGTTGGGCCATGAAACGGTGGGTAGACTCAATTTAAAACATTGCCTTAAAGGGATAGTACACTCAAAAATTTAAATCCTGTAATTATTTACTTTATGAGAGTCATTGATTTCTGTTAAATATATATACACAGTGACCACTTGAGTTCTTTAATTATTACCAAAAAAGTCAAAATGAGAACCGGAGCAGTTGAATTCATAAACAAATCGTTCAATCCAATTTCTGCAATTTGTTTATTAAAAGGATTCTGTTCAAAAGATTGAGTCATTCACAAATCAGACTGATGTGACTCAGCAGTGACCTAAATTTCTTTACATTCTTCACAAAAGGGCTTTTAAACTGTTTTATGGTGCTTTTACAACCATTCAAAAAATTGGGGTGAGTAAGATTTTTTTATTGAAAGAAATTAATACTTTTATTCAGCTAGGACACATTCAATTGATCAAATATGACCATAAAGACATGTATTATGTTTCAAAGTAAATGCTGTTCTTTTGAACTTTCTATTATTCAAAAAATCCTAAAAAAAAAAACATTTTCATAATTTTAGGCTACACAGTTGTTTTCAGCATTGATAATATTAAGAAATGAGCACCAAATTAGCATATTAAAATATTTCGGAAGAATCATGTGACACTGAAGACTGGCTAAAAAAAATCAGCCTGGCCATCTCAGGAATAAATTAGATTTTAAACTATATGAAAACAGAAAACCATTATTTAAGCTGCAGTAATATTTCACAATTTTGTTGTTTTACTGTATTTTTGATTGATTAAATGCAGTCTTGGTGAACATAAGACTTCTTTTTAAAAAAAATGTTAATCTTACCCAAATTTTTGAATGGTAGGGTACATACATGCAGAAAAACAATAGCATTCAGGTTTGAAATTACATGAGGGTAAGCATATAATGACAAAGAAATATATATATTTTAGATGAACTATCCCTTTAAATACCTTCTTCAATCTCCTGTTATCTCTCTCTCTATTTCAAACTCACTCTGTCGTTCCATCTCTTGCTCCCTGTATGCCATTGTAGCCTACGGTCTTTCTGTGTGTTTTGTGTTGTGTTTGTAATGGTACAAAGAGTCCCAGCTCTTACACTAGAAATCTGCTGATGGAATACCAAAAACCCTCTCACAGCATGGCCAGAGTGGCTTCTTTCAACCGTCAACCATCAAGCAAGCGGGACATTCTGAACACACAGGGGTATTTTTCCTGTAACAGTGTGCATATATGTACGTTCAGCTCAGATGACCTCGTCTGACTCAGTGTGATGAAACAAACCACATCAGACTCTCTAAAATAGCAATAAGAAACACAACAGCAGATGAAAAACAAGGGCACGAAGCATCAGGCCTCTGAAGGACACGCGCGTGTTTCCTTTGTAAAAATACCGTGCGTTGCCTGCAGTGATTCATTCCGTGCCGCTTTATCTCAGCGAGACAGAGAGAAAGAGCACAAGCCACTTATTGGTGCAATCGGGGCAGCCTCCGATAGCAGCTGACCGGCCCCCCAAATGGCATTCATTAGTGTAAACCTAATATAGTCAGGCTGATTGACTCATGTTTAATAAACAGCATTTTGGTATAGTACAGACACTGAAGTGAATATGCAAAGCACTTATAAATAATATTATGCTGGAGTAACTGATTCTGATTGGTCAATTGCCATATTCTTCTGCAGTGGATATTTTTTTTTTTTTTTTTTTCA
>NW_015645543.1:1791675-1819755 GCF_001515625.1 Sinocyclocheilus rhinocerous
TTTTTTTTTTTTTTTTTGCATAGTGACTACTAAACAGTTTAATTGACAGGCACTTTTCTGTATATGTGGACACTGGTTAGTTAGTTTCACATTTCAGTTATATATATATATATTCAAAAATTTGGGGTCGGTTTTTATGTTTTTGGAAGGAGTTTCTTCTCCTCACCAAGGCTGCATTTATTTGATCAAAAATACATTAATATTGTAAAATATTAATACAATTAAGGCTGCATTTATTTGATCAAAAATACATTCATATTGTAAAATATTAATACAATTAAAAGATTGAAGAACAATCTTTTAATTGTATTAATATTTTACAATATTAATGTATTTTTGATCAAATAAATGCAGCCTTGGTGAGGAGAAGAAACTCCTTCCAAAAACATAAAAACCAACCCCAAATTTTAATATATGTTAAAATGTCATTTATTCCTTAGATGGCAGAGCTGCATTTTAAGCAGCCGTTACTTCAGTCTTATAGGTCACATGATCTTTCACAAATCATTCTTAGTTGCTGACTTGGTGCTGAAAAAAAATCTTATTAGTAACATTCAAAATATTTTAGCTTTTTTTTTTTTTTTTACTTTAATATTTCAAATTCAAAAAAAGAATCAGAAGAAGAACTGTCTTTCTGGCCACTTTTGATTAATGTAATGTGTCCTTGCTGATTAAAAGTAAAAATTTATTTAAAAAAAAAAAATCCTTCTGACCTCAAGGTGTGTGTGTGTGTGTGTGTATAAACTTAATATAATATAAAAATAATATTTTTTACATTTCAAATGTTATAAATTAACAATATGTAATGTTTTATGAAAAAACTGAATTAAAGAAAAATAGTATATTTTTAGGTTGAAATTTAGAGATTAACATTTAACTAGATTAATAAAATATATTGTAATTTCATGATACCTAATGAACTAGCCAAGTAATGTTTACAATATGAACCTTTAAAGCACCACTGTTACTGTATATGATTATATTGACCTTTCCATGACCCTCTGTTTCTGTAGTACACTTCCGCTCTGACATATGACGGAGTGATGGTGATGGCAGAAGCCTTCAGGAACCTCCGCAGACAGAAGGTGGACATCTCCCGCAGGGGCAACGCCGGAGACTGCCTGGCCAACCCCGCTGCCCCCTGGAACCAGGGCATCGACATGGAGCGCACACTCAAGCAGGTCACATGCACAGATGAGCAAATGCAGGCTTTATATGAGATGGGAAAGAAGTGCTTTGTGCAGTGTTTCAATGGGGAAGAAGACAGAAATAAATGTGGAAAAACAAGGCTGTGAGGTGACAGAGGGCTGAGGCTGAACAGAACAGTAATCGACGATCTGAAAAATGCGAAATGGCCAAATTTTAATCGATGGAAGGTAGAAAATGACAGGGGAAATGGAAAGGTGTAATAGAGGAAACTATAAGGATATAGAAAGCGAGAACCAAAACAGGAGAGAGTGGCACAAAACAAGACGGATAGAGACACAGTGAGAGCAAGAAAGATGTGAAATGTGTGCCAAATTTTTAAAAGCACAAACTGTTCTCAGACCCCAACAACTCACCTCACAAACAAATACATAAAAAAACATGGATTAGTATTCAATAATACTTGATATTTACAGTACTATGTAAATACTGTCACAGTAATCTAAAAAAACAGAGCTCATATATGCATCAGTGATTAGGACGTGCTTGTCAAACATGTAAAAATACTATAAATAACTAAATCATGAGTGTTTTATCAGCAGGAAATTACTTAATTGCTTTTAATTATACACAGATAGATAAGAAATACATTTGAGTTTATGTCTCTCACATTTAACATGCTCTGCTGCTCGTCGCTAAAAGAGTCCGGGCAGAATTTATGATCCTTTTGTGTATTTATATTTAGTCCTGATGCAAACTCAAGAGTTTAGTTGCTGATGATTTGGCTCCACTGAATATATTGCATTGGTTTTCAGATTTTTTGATTTTTGTTCATGGTTAAAAGGATTTTGTGTCTATTTTAGATGGATCCCTGTTTGAGAAACACTGGTGTAGGGTAATAACTCCAGAAGAAAGAGATGTTAAAGTTCGAGAAAGCAAGTGAATGTGTAAATGAAAGTGTTTCGAGGTGCTTTGCAGTGGTTGGATAACCTGTAATTACATTGTTTATCACTGCAATCCAGGTGCGCCTCCAAGGATTAACAGGAAATGTCCAGTTCGACCACTACGGGCGCAGAGTCAACTACACTATGGATGTTTTCGAATTAAAAAGTAACGGCCCCAGAAGGGTAAGAAGTCATTCTTTTATCAAGCATTGGTAGTTCTTCCACTTTGATATTGTATGTCTGACTTAAAAAGTGCTTGTCTGGGTGTTTTCTGTCTAGATTTATCTTTGATTCTGAGAAAGCGTAATCAGGCTTTGCTTTTGGTCTGTCTCTCTACATCTGTCGAGTGTCAATTCAGTGTAATTCATTGTCTTTCTTGATGTGCTTAACGCTCTGTGCTTCACTTGATGCAGCTGTTTCTGCGAGAACAATCCCAGGAGACCCTGATGAGTCTTTATTATTTTATAGTCAGCGTTTTCTTTTGTACAATGTAACATCTTGTAAGTCTCTTACAGAACTTCACCACCGCATTCCCATTTCATGCATTTATGGATCTCTTTATATGGTGAAAATCGTGTTTTACAGCCATTTTATCTGCCTTATAAACCCATATGAATCATTAAGACTCACACAAATGATGGATGATCATTTTTACAGAAACGGTCGTTATTTCTACTCTGGCACCAAATCTCCCACACAGTATTTCCTGTGAGACAGTGTTTTCTCTACCCACGTTAGCTGACGGAGCGAGTGGGCTATTTGACAAGCAGGTTTTGACCGTCATGCCCCTGTGGGATTGTGGGAAATCAAATGAATAAATCTGTTCAAATTATATTTAGCTAAGAAACAGTCTCAGTGTGAGGGACATAAAAATGAGAGAGTGGATTTATTTTCAATTAGTCTGTTCTCAGCCTATTTGCAAAATTGTAGTTAATTGCAACCAAATGTACAGTTTTTAAATAATGCCCAAAGTTTGGCTTTGAATGGTCTGGGGGTTTTAGCAGCAGAGCCATGTACATACCGTAAAGTCTCGTGTCACACACCTTCTTCTAAAGTTATGGGGAGCCCTCTGCCTCTGGCGTGCTTTATGGAGTGTGGCGGCTCCTGGCTGCTGTTGAGCAGTGCACCAGAGGAAGAGTGATGGGAAAAGGAAGAGGAGGGGAGCGCAGGAACGACCTGCCAGGGTTTGGCACTCATTTATCAACCGGTCGTGAGCCTCGCTTTAGGCAGATGCTGTAGTCTGGCTCTTCTTTTTCCCGTTCATCTGGGTCTCGTAAGGACACGGGCAAACGCCGCTGCTCGCGTCTCCTCAGCCTGACAGTTTATCAACCCACAGCAGAATGTTACACACGGTGACACCGTGCTCTTAAACCACACAAAATAACAACATTCGTCTTTATCATCTACATAAACACTTATAAATTCAGCAATGTTTGAAATAAGACAAAGTAAATCTATCAGTCGTAGACACAATACACTTATATTGAAGATACACTACCATTCAAAATTTGTGTTGGTAAGATTTATAAATGTTTTTGTGCATTTATTTGATTAACAGTAATATTGAGAAATCTTGTTACAATTTTTAAAAAAAACAGTTTTCTATTTTTATATTTTTAAAATGCAGTTTATATGATGGAAAAGCTTCATTTTCAGCAGCCATTACTCCAGTCAAGAAACATTTGTTTTTATTATTGTCAGTGTTGAAAACAGTGTTGCTGAATATTTTTCTGGAAACAGTGATACTTTTTTTTTTTCAGGATTTTCTGATGAATGGAATAGAAATATAAATATTTTGTACTATTATAAATATCTTTACTGTCACTTCTAACTAGTAAGTATTAATTTCTTATTTTTTTTAATCTGATCCTAAACTTTTAAACTGTAGTGTACTTTCTCTGAAACAAGTCTTAAATGGATAGTTTAGCCAAAAATGAAAATTGTCATCACTCACCGCTTGTCGGTCCAATCCCATATGACTTACTTTCTTCTTTGAAACCCAAAAGAAGATATTTTAAATATATTTTTAAACCTTTTTTGTCCTTAAAATGAATGTGAATGGCAAAAGTGTAAAGATGAAAAATAAATAGTTTAGCCGGTAACACTTTAGTACAGGGACTGATTCTCACTATTAACTAGTTGCTTATTAGCATGCCTATTATTAAAATATTGACTGTTTATTAGCACTTATAAACCACATATTCTGCATGACCATATTCTACATCCCTAATCCGCCCCAATACCTAAACTTAACAACTACCTTACTAACTATTAATAAGCACCAAATTAGGAGTTTTTGAAGCAAAAGTCGTAGTTAATGGTTTGTTAATAGCGAGAATTGGACCTTAAAATAAAGTGTGACTGTTTAGCACGGTTTAGACTAAATACTTTCCGCACATTTACCCATATGGGCAAGCTTGCATGTATTCATTTGCTCTCAGTTGGGTCTGGAGTCTCATTCTCGTCCTTGTCCCATCTCTAGATTGGATACTGGAATGATGCTGATAAGTTGGTTCTGACCCAGGATCAAGCCTTGCTTCCCAATGAAACGTCTGGCATGGAGAACAGAACCGTGATTGTAACGACTATCATGGTGAGTAGCAGCATTTCCTGAGACTTTATTTGGCATATTTTACAATCAAATAACTTGTGGTGTTTGTCCTTCATCTGAAAGCTTCCATATATCAAGAACCCCTCTCATACACATGGTGAAAAAATGAACATTTCTCAATGGCGATGAATTTCTTCATAACCTGCACACACAAAGATTCTGATCTGCAAACACTGCAGAAATTCACAGCTGCGCCGTGCTGTTCATCAAAGCGCATTTTCTCTCTGTCTGACCTGTCAGTCATACTGCTGTCCATTCAGATAACCCAAATGTTTTTACATGTGCTGAATAGCATCTCTCAACAGTGCTGTCATGGCATCGTGATCATCTGCCTTTCTCACGTACTGTCAAAGTTACCAGAACTGGTGTCTTGGACTCTGTATTTTGTTTTGTTCATTTTGTCAACTGTAATCTTATGTGTGAATTGAAACGCTGCATGAATGGGACACATTCTGTATTACATTTTGGAGATCATAAATGACAGTATCGTCCATGTATATGCACTGATTCAAGGATGTAATGGGCACATGTTTGCTAAATGCTAAGGTTTTGGAGTGTCGCACCTGAAGCCAAATCCTCCTCTTTTCAGCCCCTGGTGAGGAACCCCTTATTAAGAAACTGAACAGCTGATGGACTCTGCAGAGGTGAAATCAAGTGCTTACTGAAGCTCAGACAGACAGAGAGACAAATCAGAACTGAGGGCAAAAACATGGATGCTTCTACCTGAGCCAAAATAAAGCCACAATGAGAAATCAAGCCGTGGATGAAGACAAAGACAAGCTCTAATAAGCAACTCAATCATGAATGGAGAAGACCTGTAGAGTTGCCAGAATTTGAAAACTGGATGGACCCATGGAAGCCAAACAAAGTCTTTACTTTAGCATTCAAATCATGTGTATCGCAAACAGAAGGACCAGGTTTTGTATATATAGCATACTGTATATAAATTCATCATTACTGCCCCTTTGCATTCATTAAGACTTCTCAAAGCATACCATGGATATTCATAAGGAATTCTAATTTTCCCATTATGCTCTATACATTTTAAAGGGACAGTTCACTCAAAAAAAGAAAATGATCATTAGCTATATTTTCATCCACCTATTTTTCTGCGCATTTTGAGATATGCACATACATTCTAAAAATGTGCATAAAAACGTATGCGTTCAGCTAAGTCTGATCAATTTTGTATCCAGTAAGAAAACATGCGCATAAACTACGATGGAAACACTTTTACCAAATAAATTCCCTAACGCGCATCAAAAAAGTAATGTGACTTTGTGACTAGCAGGCTCCGAAAATAAGATAACATTACCACGTTTCGTCTGCGCACTCTGAAGCTCGTAATTTATTGTATACGAACATTTTTATATACAGTGCCTTCTCCTACTGCAGCAAATGTTTTCTTCGTGATATTTACGTAGCGCAACTTAATCAGGAAGTGACGATTTTGTTCTCTTTAACTCACTGGATGGAAATGGTGCTTTATTCACAAATGTTTTATGCGGTATTCCAGTTTTGCCCATACGTTTAATTCGTAACTTTGGATGGAAACATAGCTACTGTTTGCTGATCCTCATGTTTCCAAACTTGCATGACTTTCTAATGTGGAACACACAAAAAAGTTTTGAAGAATGTTCATGCTGCTCATTTTCCATACAATGAAGGTGGATGGGGACCAAAAAGTACCATGAATGCATCTTAAAAGCCGTTCAAATCACTTGTGTGCTGTATGCCAAGTCTTTTGACATTATAGAATAAAATTTGTGATTTGTATTCAATGCTATTTGTATTCAATTACAAGTTGGTATTCATATTAAATGGAAAATCTTGCTCTCAAAATCTTGGTTGGTTACCATTCACTTTAATCGTGGAAAAGAGCAGCTTGGACATACAATGAAGGTGGATAGAGAATAGAGCTGTCCAACAAAAACACAAGGAAAGTAATGACTTTGAAGACCACAGAATGAAATTTAACTTGGCCGTCATTCACTTTCATTGTGTGACAAAGAGCAGCTTGGACATTCTGACTAACTATCTCCTTTTGTGTTCCACAGAAGAAAGTCAGTCATGGGTTTTGAAACTCAGATGGTGTGTAAATGGGTTCCAGTTTAGGTGATTTATCCCTTTAAGTTTAAAGACTATGAGCAATGAAGACTTTTATGTGGTATTTGTAAGACATGATTTTGCATGCCTGCCTATACACCACCTCATGACACAAGAGTACAGAGTACAGAGGCATTACCTGCTACAAATGCTAGATCCTTTTTATTATTTTTTTTCGGTTTTTACCTGTAGAAAAACACTGACCAGGAACAACACTGCCCTGTGCTTGTAAAAAAGATTTTAGGAGAAGGTTGCATTCTCATACATCAAACAAATTTGCGATGAAACAGATCTTCCGTTGACATTCAGTGCGGAGAGCTCTATTTGCTGTGTGTGAAATATTTAATTCTCCCTACTGGGCTTTCTGCCTTTCATCATTTTAGGCCAGCCATATGGCTTAGAAAATATTTGTAAAAGGGAAGCAGGTTTTCAGGATTTTTATGTAAATCTTCTGCCATCACCTTGTAAGTAAACATTTGTATTTGCTGCTGTATAGCACCTGTATTGTGTTAGAAATTGTTTGTTATGACAGTACATCATACTGATGACTAAAAATGACCGTTTGTGTTCATGGTGTGGCTTTTTCCTGCACAAATGTTCCTTTTTGTCCTCTGAACTGTGATCCCTTATACGCTTCAGCGATAGTATAGGAGCAAATTCGGTGTCGTTGCGTGTGACAGGTTTGCAATAGCAGTTTGCTGTTCAAATGTTGATAAAGGCATGCAATTGTAATAAATTGTGGTTGTGACTTTTATGGGTCAGTTATCATTGCTTTGAATCATGTACAGCACATAGTGTACATTCTTTGTGCTTTATAGTATATTTTAATGCTTGGTTGAACACTTTGTTATGGTTTCATACATACACCCTTTCTTAAACGTTAAAACATTTATCCCTAAATGAAAATCCTTGGTTGTGATGGTCTTATGTGGGAGAAATGCTGACTCGTGTCAATTTAAAACAAAAGCAATATGTTCTTACGGCTAGCATTTGAATAGCAAATCAATCAGCCACAGGCTAACATAATGACTGTAATTATCTTTAATACCACTTCTACAATAGCTTTATTCATCTATAACTACGCTATACATCATATTTAGAATATAGAATACAAATTAAATGTAACAACATGGAAATTTAATCACTTTTACTTGTTTACAAAAGTGTGACATGTTGCCCATTGAAAGTACTTTGTTGTTTTGTTCATTCAGGAAGGGCCTTATGTAATGCTGAAGAAGAACTGGGAGATGTACGAGGGGAACGAGCAATATGAGGGATACTGCGTGGATCTGGCATATGAAATTGCTAAACACATTGGTTTCAAGTATAAGATCTCCATCGTGCCTGATGGAAAGTATGGAGCTCGGGACCCAGAGACAAAGATCTGGAACGGGATGGTTGGGGAGCTGGTGTACGGGGTAAATTATATTCCTCTTACTTTTTGCGATGTTCTGACTTATGCATGAGATTTATAGATGACATGCTTCTCAAAATCCCTCATCACTTGAATTAAGATTGTACAAATTTTTTAAGATTATACAAATTTTAAAGCACAGCCACCACAAAATCAGACTTTAAACCTCTTTTTACTTTTAGATCGTTCTGAGGTTAAATACAGATTTAAAATCATAACAAGATATACCTAAATGAAAATCCTTGGTTGTGATGGTCTTATGTGGGAGAAATGTTGACTCATGTCAATTTAAAACAAAAGCAATATGTTCTTATGGCTAGCATTTGAATAGCAAATCAATCAGCCACAGGCTAACATAATGATTGTAATTATCTTTAATACCACTTCTACAACAGCTTTATTCATCTATAACTACGCTATACATCATATTTAGAATATAGAATACAAATTAAATGTAACAACATGGAAATTTAATCACTTTTACTTGTTTACAAAAGTGTGACATGTTGCCCATTGAAAGTACTTTGTTGTTTTGTTCATTCAGGAAGGGCCTTATGTAATGCTGAAGAAGAACTGGGAGATGTACGAGGGGAACGAGCAATATGAGGGATACTGCGTGGATCTGGCATATGAAATTGCTAAACACATTGGTTTCAAGTATAAGATCTCCATCGTGCCTGATGGAAAGTATGGAGCTCGGGACCCAGAGACAAAGATCTGGAACGGGATGGTTGGGGAGCTGGTGTACGGGGTAAATTATATTCCTCTTACTTTTTGCGATGTTCTGACTTATGCATGAGATTTATAGATGACATGCTTCTCAAAATCCCTCATCACTTGAATTAAGATTGTACAAATTTTTTAAGATTATACAAATTTTAAAGCACAGCCACCACAAAATCAGACTTTAAACCTCTTTTTACTTTTAGATCGTTCTGAGGTTAAATACAGATTTAAAATCATAACAAGATATAGTTTAATAACAGTTCATCTTAAAAAATATAGGCATATACCTAAAGCTAAATAGGAAATAGAACCGTTATCAAATAAACATGTGTCCTATTCTGTGTTCTAAACTCCTGAAACATTGGTGTCTCATATTTTAGAGAATTCAATTCATATTTTAGAGAATGCAATTCGGGAAAGAAATCAATCAAATCTCTGTTTGTGAAAATATTCAGATGTAACCCCTTTGTAATCTTTAACATTAGAGGGCACTGACGGTCTGCCTAGCGACCAGCCCCCCAATGAGTTCGGGATCTTCAACAGTCTCTGGTTCTCCCTCGGAGCCTTCATGCAGCAGGGTTGCGACATCTCACCCAGGTCAGTAAACTCAATCCACTACTAGAAAACTGCTTGAGAGGAAAACATTTTATATTGCAGTGGGAATTAATACAGTTAATGTCTCTGATATGGTAATATCTGATACCTGAAGTAGAGTCATTGCTGTAGTTTCCATAGTGATTTGATGACGAGTCTGAATTAAAGAACATGAAGGAGCAGCCAAGTGGGAGAACTTGCATTAACACTCGCTGTTTATTCATTGCATCTGCTTTGAATCTTTGGGGAGCGAGGAACAACCTAGTCACAACCATCACTAAGAACATTTACATGCACAGTTACAATTAAGCTACTGTGACTTTCTCACATATACACTACCATTTAAAAGTTTCGGGTGCCAGGTGTTTCTTTTAAATAAATACTTTTATTCAGCAAGTCTTTGTGACAAAAGATCTCTATTTTAAATAAATGCTGTTCTTTTGAACTTTCTGTTTGTCAAAGACTCCTGGTTTCCACAAAATGATTAAGCTGCACAATCATTTTCAACATTGATAGTAACAAGAAATGAGCTGCAAAGATGAGCAGCAAATCAGCATATTATAATACTTTCCGAAGGATCATGTGACACTGAAGAGTGGAGTAATGGCTGCAGAAAATTCAGCTTTGCCATCACAGTAATAAATTACATTTGAAAATACATAAAAATAGAAAATTCTTATTGTAAATTGTAATATTATTCACAATAGTGCCATTTTTCTTTATTTTTGATCAAATAAATGGTGAGCATAGAAGACTTCATTCAAAAACACACATCTTACAGCCCCTAAACTTTTGAACGGTAGTGTACATGACAATATTTTTAAAAAATTATAAATTTTGAATTTCACAAATTGAATGGAGTGCATGTAAACATACTTATAGATATGGTCATATTCCATTTGTATGTAGCAAATGTCAGTCTTAAAGGAGCAGTTCACCCAAAAAAAAAAAAAAGTTGTTATTCCAGACCTCTCAAAAAGAAATACTTTGTGGAAAAATCATGTCAATGAAGACCAGTGTTGTTTTGGAACCCACTGACTTTCATTGTATGGACAAAAGCAGTTGAAACATTCCTCAAAATATCTTCTTTTGTGTTCCACAGAAGAAAGAAAGTCAAACAGTTTTTGAAAACAATAAAGGATGCCAGAATTTTCATTTTTGGGTGAATTATCCCTTGAACGTGTTGTGCTCTATATTTACCGAATACATCACACTTTGTCTCTCCGGTTCCTCAGTAAGTAACTGAGGTGTCATTCCACTTTGCACCTTGATGAATTTTACCATCAGTGAAGCAAGTGGGGGGTCCCGGCATCCAGCGGAACAGTCCGATCGCTCATCGTCCCATTTGATGTTCACACATCGCCCGTCTGTCCTGCCGGCTAGTTCTCACAGGAGTCTCACAGGAAATGTGCTAGTCATTCATCGTTACTCTGTGTGGCACTTTGTTTTTGTTATTTGTCTCTTGCTCCTTCCTTCGCCTGCGGGTTTAACATCAGGCTCGCTCGCACCCCCACCCGCCCCGCTCTTTTCTCTGTGTAATAAGCACCTGCATGACCACGATAGAGCTCTTTAAGAAGTGTTATCAAGAGAAGAGAGAAAAAACAGGCTTTATTTTTCAGCCCTCACCAGATAAGAAATCACTCATGACAGGCCAAGGGGAAGAGAAGAGCAGTAAAAAGCACAGCACATGGCGGAAGACAGCAGGTACTTAGAGAGCCGTCAAAACCATAGTGTCTATCTCTTCTGCTCTATAGCCTGTACATCACAGCGCTGTAGAGGGCCTATGGTTTTGAAGAGGACCCATTTAGGACTTATAAGAATCATGCTTTCATCGTTTTTGCGTTGATGAGTTGAATGAGTTGGATAGGAGCCAATGATAAATGACGGAAAAAGCAGGAAAAAGCACTTCCATTCATTTTCTTTAGTACATGCCATTAATTCTCTTTAGTCAGCATGTGCCTTTACCTCAATGTTCTTGATTTAGACAACATGACGCAGTTGCACAGCAGCGTTACCCGGGTGTCGGTACTTGTCCTTTCCTCCTCCTCCTCCTCTTCTTCTCTGTCTAATAGCCTACTGGTTATTCAAATGTGCAGATTTGCTGTCTTTTTCTTATGCACTTGATAGTTATATGCATATTTAACAGCTGAAGTGTGTAATTTTTCGACGTTAAAATACTTTCTCTATTCCCACAGGACTGTACTTCCCTGCAGTAAAGTTTTTTTGATTGATTTCATATTAATTTTCACATTCCATTTTCGTGGAGCATAGTGGAGCCAAACCCATTTGTCACAAGACAGATCATAGGCCAAGACAGGGGTTTTAATACTGGTGTCCATGAGATTTCCAGGGGCTCGTAAAGCAGGTGTTTAAGAGGGGGAGTTTGAGAGAAAAGTTCAAATATTTTACCATTTTTATTTTTATGCATTTTAACAATAAGAAATTTAAACCAAATCTGCACAATTATTTGTGGGGGGAAAAGTAGTAGTTTTTCCCTGTCTCTGGCCTTTTAGTATAGAAATAAAGATACACATTTAACTTCATGCAAAGTAAATGTTGTCTAGGTGATTTAATTTTGGGATCATCATGTTGTCTTCATAATATCACAATTATTACATTTATCATAAAGTATTAATGAGTCTTTATACTGTACATGAAAATAATAGTTGTTATTATTATAATTATTTGTTTCAGAATTAGATTAGGGTAATATTTGTTAACAACAGCAACACCGATAATAATAATTATTATTATTATCATTTGAACTTAAGAATAATAAGTAAAATATTACATTTTATGTTCACAGTACTGTATTTTATATCACAGTATTACTGAGTCTTTATACAGAAATATTATTATTAATAATTATTATTGTTGTTTTTCTTTCTTTTATCTCTAATAATAATAATATTCATAAATATTGTTATTACAAAATAATAATTGTTGCTGTTGTTTAGTTGAATTTCAAACCAGTTATTCAAATTTGAGATCATGTTGTCTTCTTATTGTTTTTCTCACACATTATTGATGGATCTTTATACAGGAAAATATATTGCTGCTTTTTTATTTTAGTAAGGAGATCATCAAAAAAAAAGTTTGAAAAGTCCTAAGAGACTTGATTTCAGGTCTCTGTTATCTTTTATTCTTTTTAGTGGTGCAGAAATGACACACTTCAACTTTGATTGTGTAATAACACGGTGCTCAGTTTGAGCTTGAATCTCCATCAAAATATTGATTCATAAACACAGCACTTCAGAGTAAGGCATTGATTGTGTCATTTTGAGTCATCTTATTTTAATACATTTCTTACAGTCAAGCTACATGTAATTAATTCAGTT
Organism: Sinocyclocheilus rhinocerous; assembly: GCF_001515625.1. Lineage (NCBI taxonomy): Eukaryota > Metazoa > Chordata > Actinopteri > Cypriniformes > Cyprinidae > Sinocyclocheilus > Sinocyclocheilus rhinocerous. Next base: position 1,804,555 of record NW_015645543.1, read on the forward strand.
TCATTCAGCACCACTCTCTTCCAGGTGTCCTCCTTGTTCACAGTTTCCACAGCGAGTAAAACAGTTTGTAAGGAAGATGATTGGTGAGGATGATGTGGGAATGATGGGGTATGAAAATGCTGAGGGCGTTTTGTGTGATGGGGCCGGACAGGGTCATAACTCTCGCCTGTTTTCCCTGTCGTGTTTTTGGCTCAGGCGGGCTGGCAGGTGTCATCAGCAGACAGGTAGAGCAGCTTCCTGAGCCTCGGAAACAGCCAGCATCTGGCATGTGCGCTATTGCAGTGATTTTGTAGTTGTAATGCATGTAGGCAGCGGACCCTATCAGACCTGGGAAGATTAAAAAAAAACTTATTTTCAGATTCGAACACACACAGCCTCTGTGAATGAAGCCTCTTGAAATTGCATCATGGGGAATTAAGATATGCTAATGATAGTCATAGGTTCGGTATGCGGCGTGTAAGATTGTGTCGCGACTCAAAAAAAAACTGTGTCGCAGCCCTTATATAAAACCTTTTCTTGAAGTGTCAAGTCCTTGAAGTGCTTCGCTTGCACTGACTGGGTAATATTTATTCGAGTTTGTGTGAAGCTGACGAATGTTTTCAAGGATTCTTGAGTTTGCAGGTGTAGCATGTACTTAACTGGATATAAAGAGGGGAGGGGATGTATGGAAGATTGATAAAAAAAAAAAGCTATGATTTTCATTTTTCTCTGCAAATTGTCAAAGAACAATTTTCCTTTTCTTTTGCCTTCTTTGTCTCTCTCGATCCCCTTCTCTCTCTCGCTTTCTTCTTCTGCCCCTACTTTTATATTTTATGGTCGATCTTGCTCCAATAATTGCATCTATTCACTGACTTCTTTTATTCCTCAGATGGCTTGGAAATGATTGTAGGGCTAGGAAGAGAGAGAGATCATGGGAGTGATGTAAGGATATGATTGACTCACCAGGCCAGTGCTGTAACAGTGACGGAAATGAGAGAAAGGAGATTACGCTACAGCAGAGGAAGCTTTGCCCCAGGTTTTTGTCATGCCAAAATGATCATTTCAGCCCACAAATCATTTATCTACATAAGACACTCTGGGATAAAAGTTGATACCCTTGAACTGTAATTTCCTTTTGAGATTTATGACCATACACAGATGAAACACATCCCCAAAATAGCATGTGTTATGTGCTGCATTACAAGTAATACATGTGACGTAGTTAGATGACTTGTTTTCCAGTGAAATAACGCCATATGATATGTGACCTTTTCAAATAAGATAACTTTTTTGTATTATGTAATTTATTTGCAGACAAGTGCAATTGAAAACCTCTCATTTTGGAAGCAATTGTGCTTATGATATGCATTGTAGAAGTTGATGGGTATTGTTCTAGACTAGAGAGTGCGTCATGCTTATCGGTGACGTTTGGATTTATTTTCAAAAAACTAATGGTGTTTTAGGAGAAACCAGTCAAGCTGGTTATTTGTAGTGGATGGAAATAACAATTTGGCTGTTGTCTCAGAGCAGCGGTAGATTTCTCTGCCCTTGAACACAGGTGCGGCCATCCTAAATTTTGCTGTTGTCATGGCAATCAGCATGAGTCTTGTTTTCTGTTTTGTTGTGCATGAAAATAAAAAGCCCAGCTGTTAAGATGTTTTTGTCAAAAATGGTACAGAGAGATACATTGTTTCCTGTGGTTTCGATACTTGTGTAAATACACTCATTCTACTGTACATTAAGTCATGAAATGCAACTTTGAGGGGCTTTCTGACAGGGGTGGGTGCTAGGAGGTTCATGGAAATTAAGGAAAAGAAAAAGATTTTTCAAAAAGTGTTTTGAGGATAATGTTATATAACATTGATATTAATATTATATGACATTTGGATTACAATTTCTTATACAGTGTAAATGAATTGTTGTACACGAAAATATAACCACTACCAAGTTTGATTTAGTAAATTAATACTTTTAGTCAACAAGTATGCATTAAATTGATAAAAAATAAATACTGTTCTGAACTTTCTATACATCAAAGAATCTTGAAAAAATATATATATCAGGGTTTCCATAAAATGTTAAGCAGTTTTCAACACTAATAATATATCACTACACTAAGAAGAAATTGTAATAAAAATATTAGAATGTGCAATATAAGCACAACTAAAGCTGTTAGTTTTATATGGAAGTGTAGCCTATGACAATAACAATTATTTGCACTTGAAAAAAAAACAAATATATTTATTTTTGTTGATTTAATAGATATTTATAATAGTATATATATTTTTTGTATTACTGTTCAAAAGTTTTTGTTAGTTTGTAATGTTTTTGAAAGAAGGCTTGCGCTCAAAAAACGCTGCATTTGCAGTACATTGTGAAATATTGTTACCATTTAAAAAATATCTATTTTACATTTTAATATATTTTCAAATGTATTTTATTCGTGTGATGGCAAAGCTGAATTTTCAGCAGCCATTACTTTCAGTCTTCAATGTCACATGATCCTTCAAAAAGCATACTGATTTGGTGCTTAAGAAACATTTATGCATATTACCAGTGTTGAAAACAACTTAATAATTCTGTGGTAGCATAGATTCCTTTTTTATTGTAGGAAGTGAGTTCCTGACAAGTGGATCATCATATTCCAGGATTCTTGAAATCACAACTTTTGAAAATTTCTGATATATAGCCTGTACTGTATGTGACCCTGGACCACAAAACCTAAGCACGGGTGTATTCGTAGCAATAGCCAACAATACATTATATGGGTCAAAATTATCGATTTTTCTTTTATGCCAAAAATCATTAGGATATTAAGTAATGATCATGTTCCATGAAGATATTTTGTAAATTTAATACCCTATGTCCCAGTTTTACTAACAGCTTGCGCAAGCGCAAACCGTCTTTTGGCGTTAAAATAGTACGGTCAGGATTTACTAAAGATGCGCAGTGACAAATTAGCGCTGAAAAGGCGTGTACAGTTCTTTTTGCGCCTGACCTTACTGAATATGCATTTCTAGGAGTTTACCTTTCAGACGCAAGCAAGCGCAAACCGTTTTTTGGCGTTAAAATAGTACGGTCAGGATTTACTAAAGATGCGCAGTGACAAATTAGCGCTGAAAAGGCGTGTACAGTTCTTTTTGCGCCTGACCTTACTGAATATGCATTTCTAGGAGTTTACCTTTCAGACGCAAAATTTATGGGAGGAGAGTATTCAAATGAATCAGGCATTATCCGAACAAATCGTTTGCCAAGCCATCTTATTTTTAATTTGCTTCAGGAAATAAAAGACAACTTGGAACCCTCATCTAGGAGTCACGCAATACCAGCTCTATCAAAAACTTCTTGCAACCCTTCATTTTTTGGCCTCCGGTTCTTTTCAGAGTACTGTGGCTTATTTATTTCTTTATTGTTTATTCGCGACTACGCTCATTTGCTCTGTGCTTGGTATATTGCGTTGATCGATATGTAAATGAGATGTTGCATCTGTGTTCTTTCATTTGCGCATTGTTAGTAAATCACCCGCAGAAATTTTCACGCCCATCGGCGATGTTTTGGAATTGCGCTCTCGCGCTAATTTGCCTTGTTTAGTAAAACTGGCCCTAAATATATCAAAACTTAATTTTTGGTTAGTAATATCCATTGCTAAAAAGTTAATTTGAACAACTTTAAAGGACATTTTCTCAATATTTAGATTTTTTTTTTTTTTTTTTTTTTTTTTGCAAATAGTTGTATCTCAGCCAAATGTTGTCCTATCCTAACAAACCATACATCAATGGAAAGCTTATTTATTCAGCTTTCAGATGATATGTAAATCTCAATTAAAAAAATTTTACCCCTATGACTGGTTTTGTGGTCTTGGGTCACATATGTCAATGCATACAAACTATGTTATGGGAATAAACACTTGATCACTTCCAATGTAAAACAAAATACCTTCTATTCAGAGTGAGAAAAAGTTAGAGTGTAATGCTATTAGTTATGTTTTCTAATAAGTAGCACATTAAGGTTTCTTTCATTTTCAGGCCACACTGAGACATCCAGGCGTTTGAAGATGCCACATGCTGTATCTGACAACGACCGAGAGATAGAAATTGCTGCCAAATAGGAATGAATGTATTTTTAATGGGCTAATGTAAGAGCTTGCTTTTTTTTATTTTTCCAATTTGATCAGTAATGTGGAGTGTGATTGTGAATGACTCTAGTCTCACGCATGGCGAAATTGATTTGCAGGTATTAAATCTTAATCAGAGCAGTTGAGAGGAAGCCATGAATAAATAAAATGCCAGAGGCTCACTGTGGCTGCGGGCAGTGACCTTTCCATTTATCTACGGCATGTCAAGGTCTCTCCGTTCCTTTCTCTCTCTGCGTCTCGCTTGCTTTCTCTCTGACTCCCTCCACAAATCTACCTCTGCTAACGTTTCAGAATGTAATTGAAATTCACCAAACATTCTCTCGCTCAAATACACACATGCTGATGTGTCCTCCTGGCTGGGAAATCTGCATAAAAGCGGCGTAGTGAGTAATGCGCAGAGTTTCACTGACAGTAGCACATCCCATCTCGCAGCTCTAATGGCACTGCTTTGATAATGAGCTGCTTTGAGGGATAGTTTGCTTATAGGGATAGGATTTTGTGCTTGTGTGTATGTGTGAAATCTACAGAGACAGTGTGATTCTTTTCATTGAGCTGTGATCAGGGGATCTGTTTTACAAGAAATGACATTATGAGGACCAGAGAGAATTCCTGTTTGTTCATGGATCATATGTCTTTATGAATGATACTGTATGCCAAGCGGCAGGGCAGCAGAGCGGCCCGAGGGGTGACTCACTGGTTTCGTGTCCACTCAATTTAGGTTCTTATTAAATTGGCTTTGTCTCATGAAGTCAAGTCGATTAACCACGGTTAGCGCGAGCCCCGGCGCATCTGATCCTCAGACGTCACTGGGCTTGAATGTTGCGTCTGCATGCAGGTTAGCGACTAGCGGTGGATTTCAAGTTACACAATGTGCTCTGCTTCAAACCTCAGGTGGGTGACGGCCCGCTTTGAGTCCGTTCCTAAAAGCGAATTATGTTAACCACTGCGTCTTAATACAGAAATGTTTCCTTGACAGCAGAAAAAGAAGGACAGGCCTGCATAAATTGCGCATCGCCATCCTGTAAACTGGTTTGCATAATCAGTTTGAGGTGAGAATTTAAACAGTGTCGGCCGGGTTTTAGCACTTCGCTCCCTTCGTGATTGACATCCCTGCCGGCCCACTCTAAATAGCCAATCTGTCTTCATGGCAACCGGTCAGAAAGATCTCCCTCTTAGTGGAGGAGACCCTCACCTACATAGAGTCAATTAAATGATCATTGCGGTGAAAGACTGTTTTGACAGGCTGTGTTTTATACTGTAAGCAACTGAAGATCTACAGTAGCTTCTGTAAGGTCACCATAGAGGAACTAGTGCTTGGATACCTGAATTTAAAGAGAGAGTTCAGCAAGAAATCAAATTTTTGTTGTTTATTTGTTAACTCACCATCATGTCGTTCCAAATCTGTATGTTTTTGTTTTATCTGTTGAACTCAGAATGAGGATTTTAAATCTTCATGCAGCTCTTTTCCAAACAAGAAGTTTATAGTGACCTCCAAAAAGGAAAATATAACAACAAAAGCACAGTAAAAGTATTACAAATGCACCGATGAATAGATCATATTTTAAGTTATTGAATATGTTACCTATGGTGCAGGTTAGATGTTAAAAGTCATTGATTCTTACTTGTTGCTAGACTAAACCTGACCATATTTGATGGCAGTATATTTAGAGTTATAGATATTTTATAGTTATAGATATTTATAGTTATTTGTTAAATGTGACTTATTTTCTTTGACGAAAAGAAAGTAAAACAGCATTTATTTAAAATAGATATCTTGTGTAACATTATGTATTTACTGTCACTTTTGGTCAATTTAATGCATCCTTCCTCAATAAAAGTATTAATTTCTTTAAAAAAAAATTACTAAACCCAAATTTTTGAACAGTAGTGTACATGGAAAAATTACATCATACAGGTTTGAAGCAACATATTTAAATAAATGAAACCTTTACATTTTATTTTTAATATTTTACTTTCTTTTTCAATTATTTTAAAGCAGTAATTCTGTCTTTTTAAAGTTGACAAAACATTTCTCTCATTTTCTCCTCCTGTTTTCCTCATTCCCTTTTCCCCAATGTTTTCCTTCCTTTTTTAAATCAATGTTATCCTTTCTTTCATTGCTCTGTCATTCACCACTCCTTCAAACCCTCCTTGCATGGTCATTTTCCTCTCCACTCTCTTCCTTTCCGGCGGTGTAGGTCTCTATCTGGACGCATCGTGGGTGGAGTGTGGTGGTTTTTCACCCTCATCATCATCTCCTCCTACACAGCCAATCTGGCTGCTTTCCTCACTGTGGAGAGGATGGTGTCGCCCATTGAGAGTGCTGAGGACCTGGCCAAGCAGACAGACATAGCGTATGGTACTCTTGACTCAGGCTCCACCAAAGAGTTCTTCAGGGTAAGTGGCCAAAGCTAATGGGTTGAGGGGAGGGCAGCGGTGTTTTTTTTTAAGGGGGGGTGAAAGGGAATGACACCAAAACGAGAAGATTTCTAGTGCTGTATTAGAAAAAAAGAGCGAAAACCCACAGATTAATAAACCAAGCGAAGAACATATGGTCTTAATTAAAGTATATTAGGGTTCTCAGTCTTTTTTTTTTTTTGGCTCTAAAACAAAATGAAACTATATGCTTTAGGATCTCATATACATAATTACAAAACTGGCAAATTATGAATGGCAAAAAATATATATAAGCCTATTTCCACCATTAAATAAAAATGTTTATAAAGGGTAATTTTTACTTTTTATCTCACAATTGAGAGTTTACATTTCACAATTTAGAATTTTTTTTCTCAGAATTGTGAGATATAAACTCAAAATTACGAGTTATAAAGTCAGAATTGCGAGATATAAACTCGCAATTGTGAGAAAAAAAGATTTAAACGAGTGATTCTGAGAAATAAAGTTGCAATTCTGAGAAAAAAGTCAGAATTGCGAGATGTTAACTTACAATTGTGAGAAAAAAAGTCAGAAATGTGAGATAAAAAGTCACAATTACCTTTTTGATTTTTTATTCCGTGGCGGAAAGGGGCTTCCATAATAAATATGCCTGAAATTATTTATAATTGTATATATATGCTAATATATACAACCATTCAAAAGTTTGAGGTCGGTATAATTTTTTTTAAAGAAGTATTTTATGCTCACTAAATGCCACATTTATTTGATCAAAAATACAGTAAATACAGCAGTATTATGAAATATGAATTGCATTTAAAATAACAGTTTTCTGTTTTAATACTTAAAGTTTATTTCTGTGATGGCAAAGCTTAATTTTCAGCATCATTATTCCAGTCTTCAGTGTCACATGATCCTTCAGAAATCATTCTAATATACTGATTTGGTGCTCAAGAAACATTTGTTATTATTAATGATAAAAAGATGTGCTGTGTAAAAAAATTTAGATTAATTTCTTTCCAGGATTCTTTAATGACTAGAAGGTTCAAAAGAACAGCATTTATTTGAAATAGAAATATGTTGTTACATTATAAATGTCTTTACTGTTGATTTTGATCAATTTAAAGGGATAGTTCACCCAAAAATCACCCTGGTGCCATTTTGGAGAGTATCCACTGAACGCAAACAGCGTATGCTGTTCTGTGTCAGCCGCACCACACGGATACGTTGTTTTCGTTAAAATCAAAGCGTAAACGATGTAAACAGCGTATCCGCGTGGCACAGCTGACACAAAGCAGCATACGCAATTTACGTTCAGTGGATACTCTCCAAAATGGCACTAGGGTGATGCGGAGGAGACGAATTGTTGAATAAAGTCGTTATTTTTGTTTTCTTTGCGTACAAAAAGTATTCTCGTCCCCTGCTCTAAACTGTAATTTCTGTAATAACTGTAATAATTCAGCGAAAAACAAATAATCTGCACCCTCCACACTTCCTCTGCACACTTCACTGCCATTCTACACCTCTACCCCTACTTCCAGAGGTCAAAGATCGCCGTTTATGAGAAAATGTGGAGCTACATGAAGTCTGCCGAGCCCACGGTGTTCACTAAGACCACGGCAGAGGGAGTGGCACGAGTGAGAAAATCCAAAGGGAAGTACGCCTTCCTGCTGGAGTCCACAATGAACGAGTACACGGAGCAGCGCAAACCCTGCGACCTTGCAGAATAAAGGTATTAAGAACAACTATTGACTCCAAACTTTTGTACAGTAGTGCACATAATAATTTATAATTTAAATTAATACATTCATAAAAATCTCCCACAGTCCCACAAGGGGTCTCAACCAACAACTATTGACCCCAAACTTTTGTACAGTAGTGCACATAATAATTTAAATTAATACATTCATAAAAATCTCCCACAGTCCCACAAGGGGTCTCAACCAAGTGTGCCGCACAAGTCTTGAAAAGTGAAGCCAGAATGTTTCGATCGCCCCCAGGTGACTGGATGCAGTATAGGTCATAAACCCTGCCCTCTCCATGTAATCTAATGGGATGTGAGACAAACAACAAAATCAAATTACACGTCAAATACATTTTTTCCAAAGACATTTTCTGTCATTTTAGGTAGTTCTTAGCATGCTGATGTATGTTCAAGTGTTCATTTTTCTAATAAGTTTGCTTTTAATTAGTTATTTGATGCTATACTGTAAAAATGGGGTGTGGTGTCATGATTGTGAACTTGCGTTTGGGTCTGCGGGAGTTTGGGCGAGACTTTGATTCCGCGGCTTCACCTCACGATCACAACTGCGCAGACTCCAAATTACGTAATTTTTGCAAGATGACAGCGGCCATACTGAGAATGTTTTGGCTTCACTTTTCTATTGTGGAAGCAAGTGGAGATGCGTCGTCCATCTTTTATACAGTCTATGGTCTCAACCCCAAGGCTGAGAACCTCTAAACCAGGGGTACCCAACCCTGCTCCTGGCGATCGACTGTCCTGCAAAGTTCAGCTCCAACCCTAATCAAACACACCTGAAGCAACTAATTAGGGTCTTCAGGATCACTTAAAAATTAAAGGCAGGTGTCTTTGATTAGAGTTGGAGCTAAACTTTGCAGGACAGTCGATCGCCAGGAGCAGGGTTGGGCACCCCTGCTCTAAACTGTAATTTCTGTAATAACTGTAATAATTCAGCGAAAAACAAATAATCTGCACCCTCCACACTTCCTCTGCACACTTCACTGCCATTCTACACCTCTACCCCTACTTCCAGAGGTCAAAGATCGCCGTTTATGAGAAAATGTGGAGCTACATGAAGTCTGCCGAGCCCACGGTGTTCACTAAGACCACGGCAGAGGGAGTGGCACGAGTGAGAAAGTCCAAAGGGAAGTACGCCTTCCTGCTGGAGTCCACAATGAACGAGTACACGGAGCAGCGCAAACCCTGCGACACCATGAAAGTGGGAGGAAACCTGGACTCCAAAGGCTACGGGGTGGCGACGCCTAAGGGCTCACAGTTAAGGTGGGTGGAGTAATATAACAATATGTCACGTGTTGTTATGGTATTCCACCTTCCCTGGCGTGCCTATTTCTAGTTTTCTCTTCTTTCTTTTTGCTTTTCTCATGTGTTCTTGTGGGCAGTTAAAGGTCTTGTATACGTAGTGCTATGTTTTCTTTCTCTCGTTTTGTTTGTTTGTTTTTTAATGTAGCCTGAAGCAGGTCATTTCAAACTGATGCATGAATGTTAATGCCACTGAATTTTTGAGATGAAATGTCTGGATGTTTAACAATGAACATGAATTTGAACGAATGGACAAGCCTGTGAATATTCTGCCTGGTCTGATACTGAGAGGTACGCACATTTAAACGCACTACAAGTACCATGAAGCGTGGTAAGAAAGGTTGAGAAGAGTCAGTTACAGATGACGGTAGCTCCCGGGATTAGCCATTTTGTCAGAGTTACCGCGGTCTGTCTGACCCTTCTCATGATACCGGGGGGAAGAGCGTCCAATAGCGTAACGGCTTTTCTCCTGCTGTCGTGATGTCAGACCAGCGCAGGAGATTCACTCGGCTTCAGATCTGCAGCACACTGCCCTTAATGCTCTTCTTTCTCTTCCCCTCCTCAGCTCAGATGTTTCTCACTACATTCTTTCCCTGTCCCGTTCTTTGTTCCTGTGGGCTGTGTGTTTATTAAAGGGGTCATATGATGCGATTTCATTTTTTCCTTTCTCTTTAGAGTGTTACAAGCTCTTGGTGCATAAAGAAGATCTGTAAAGTTGCAAAGACTAAAGTCTCAAATCCAAAGAGATATTCTTTATAAAAGTTAAGAGTTAGCTTTTTAGCAGCATCATATGACCCCTTTAATGTTGCATTCAGGATAAACTGCATTCAGGATAAACCTCTCTTGAATCATTCCCATCATGTACATTTTGACCCTTAACTAGATCATAGATTTGCAAGATTAGACTTTTACAGTGGAGTCCAAAAGTAATAAATGTAAATGATTGATTGAAGTATAAACTTTTACGATTTTGAAATTATTACTTATTTTATCTATCTATCTATCTTTGAAAATACAAAGTTTTAGGAGGTTTATAATAAAAACAAATGCATTATTATTATAATTACTAAATTTAAATGTATAAATTCATTCATTTAAATTAATTATACTACATTTATTAATTTTGTAAAAATATTATAAATTCTAGTTCACATCTATTGATTGATTGATTGATTGATTGTAATTGAACATAAATTATTATGATTTTGAAAAGTATTGTTATTAAATATGTATTTATGTCTTTATTAATTGATATAAATTAATTTGACTAAATTTATAAATTTTGTAAATATTTTAAAATCTAGTTCACATTTATTTATTTATTTATTTATTTATATTTCCCCTGTGGTCCGTTCGCCGCGGAGCCCGGTGCGACCGCACCAGTTGCACCCCCCTAAGGACAGCCCTGCATGTGCATGTACTAAGACATAAGACTTGAATGTTTATGTTTTAAAGGGGTCCTATTATGCTCTTTTGCAAAGTCTTGATTTTGTTTTGGGGGTGTAGGCCTACTAGAACATGCTCTCATGCTTGGTGGTTTGAAAAACGCATTATTTTTCACATAATTTACATTATTGCAATACCTTTCTCCCCAGCCTGGCACAAATGGCTCGATAAGTTCCTGGTTTGATGAAGGCCCGCCTTCCGAAAAACTAAATGTGTTGTGATTGGTTAGCTGTCCCAGTGCATTGTGATTGGCGAACAGCTTAGACTGTGTTTCAGTACTGCCCTGCCCCTTGCCAAAGCAGCAAGTTCCATCTGCTCCGGTATAGTTAAGGATGGCGTCAATATTGCCATATCAATTTGAGCTGGTTTCAGACCCAGAGAATTTTGAACAAGAGGATCGCGCAGAACCTTTGCACGCACAGATATTGCAAGACATTTTAGAGTGGTGACTAGGGTTGGGCCGATAGACGATGGCATCGTCCATCGCCGATGGCTGTAAGACATCACGATGTTGAGCCGGCATCGTGATCCCCTCCTCCCAATCCGCCACATCCCAATACCGTTTTCGGAAAGAAAATGATGTGTATACGGAACCCGAACCCCTAAAGGGAATAAACACGAGATGGGAGGAAAATATATATTTCAATACTTTCTCTCGCAGTTATATCATTGGGTAATTATACTGTAGGACTATATAAATTGCGGGCATCGGGGAGCTGCTATTATGCCTGGCATTGAAACTGCTTTTGAGTGCACGATCGCTTTTTAGTTTCACTTTCACTTTCGAGATTCGCAATCGCACATACTCTGTTTATACTATGGAGCAGCAGTACTTACCACACATTTTACAAGATTAGATGTTTTATCAGTGGTGCTCAGAATCTACAAATCATTTGCCATCGTCCTCAGTCATCTCTCCTACTTACTCTGTTTATGTGGTAAGTGAAATTTTATGTACTGTAACAGGCAACCGTTAGCAAACATTATTTGTTATTTAATTCAGAAATACAAAAGGTACTGTAAATATGCATTGCTGTCAATTTTAATAGTTATTTATGAATTACTTTACGTATTACAAAACATGAAGCACTTCTTCTTCGTCGTCATCGTCTTGTCTGATGCACGCAACCAAGCTGTTCTAAACATGACCTCGCCCTTCCCCAGCCCCCAACCATTCGAATTTCCATATGTGGGAATTATTTTAATGATATTCTAATGAGCCGCTTTGTGACATCACAAAAACCCGGAAAACAACGCTGTAGTCCAAACAAGCCGTTCGTTGTAGTTCTTGAAAAGGGAAACGAAATATCTCCCTTTGGAGTGGACTTTGAGATTTGTAACTTTGTAGATCTTTTTTATGCCCAAACATACACACTACACACGGACTAAAATTCAAAAAGTGCAAAAGCATAATAGGACCCCTTTAATTTAATATTTTACAAAGACCATGCTGATTTACAGTGAAAATTTCAAAAATAGAAGCATTATTCGTACTGTAGTCCTTTAGACTTTTGGACCCCATTGTTTGTGTCATAGCAAGTAAGTAAAAATACAGTAATTTATATGATATGCTTATATTTATAGAACATTATCTACAGAATGATAAGCATTGATGAGAACTGCAGGGAAAGATACTGTCTGGTGTTTCGGAGCAGAATTGTGTTGCCAGCTCTCTTGTGGCTGAGCCAGAGGTGGGAATGCAGGGGTCTGGGGAATAGGATCAAACTCATTCTGCACTTTCAGAGACTTAAACCCTCAGTGCTCATTTAAACCATCTGTAAGCAGCATATAGGGAAAGAAACAGGCATTCAATATCGTGAGGTCCCTCTGTGCATCTCAGCAATATTGAGTGCATTGTAAAGCGGTCGAGTGATGATGGGAAATAAGGGTAGCTTGGGTTGGGGAGGGGGTTTAAAGCGGAGAGCAGGTATTGATTTTTCCATTCCCCCATCTGGAGGTGTGTAGTATGGGTAGACAAATAAGGCTGGTGTAAATTAACATGAAAACAGGAAAAGAGAGGTTTGTCCTCTGTGGTTCGGTGTTTTTAGTGTTTTCTAAGGGGAAAATATCTCCCTTTGGAGTGGACTTTGAGATTTGTAACTTTGTAGATCTTTTTTATGCCCAAACATACACACTACACACGGACTAAAATTCAAAAAGTGCAAAAGCATAATAGGACCCCTTTAATTTAATATTTTACAAAGACCATGCTGATTTACAGTGAAAATTTCAAAAATAGAAGCATTATTCGTACTGTAGTCCTTTAGACTTTTGGACCCCATTGTTTGTGTCATAGCAAGTAAGTAAAAATACAGTAATTTATATGATATGCTTATATTTATAGAACATTATCTACAGAATGATAAGCATTGATGAGAACTGCAGGGAAAGATACTGTCTGGTGTTTCGGAGCAGAATTGTGTTGCCAGCTCTCTTGTGGCTGAGCCAGAGGTGGGAATGCAGGGGTCTGGGGAATAGGATCAAACTCATTCTGCACTTTCAGAGACTTAAACCCTCAGTGCTCATTTAAACCATCTGTAAGCAGCATATAGGGAAAGAAACAGGCATTCAATATCGTGAGGTCCCTCTGTGCATCTCAGCAATATTGAGTGCATTGTAAAGCGGTCGAGTGATGATGGGAAATAAGGGTAGCTTGGGTTGGGGAGGGGGTTTAAAGCGGAGAGCAGGTATTGATTTTTCCATTCCCCCATCTGGAGGTGTGTAGTATGGGTAGACAAATAAGGCTGGTGTAAATTAACATGAAAACAGGAAAAGAGAGGTTTGTCCTCTGTGGTTCGGTGTTTTTAGTGTTTTCTAAGGGGAAGTGGGGTGGGAACGGGCAACTAATCTATAGAACTTTCCACCCCTTTCTTTCTTAATTTAACCTGATTGGATTCTGCTCAACTATGACAAACTGCTGCTACTGACAAACTATGTTTTATCGTTTCAAGAAGTGCAGTTAACCTGGCAGTTTTAAAACTGAATGAACAAGGCCTGTTGGACAAATTGAAAAACAAGTGGTGGTACGACAAAGGAGAGTGTGGCAGCGGAGGAGGTGGTGAGAAGGTTAGCCACTATGTCAACCAACACGGGTAAACAGTTTCCTCTGTAACGGGAGCATCTGCCGGGGCGCAAGCGCATACATGACCTTCATTTTGACCCTGTTTAGCCTAAAGAGAGAGAGAGGAACGCAATTACTGTCAGAGCACAAATATTCGCCTGGAATACTAGGCACAGATTCTCTCGTCGGTCTTCTGGCATTCATCAAGGAACTTTTTCTCCTTTGAAATAGTTGTGTCTTTTTACCTCCAGTTTCTTTAGCTGCTGTTCTTCTTCTCCTGAGGCGCATTTTTTGATAGGAATGCAGAGAACATTCATTGTCTTTTGAAAGGTGCTGCAGTGTCGCATTATGATTATGTATTAAAGACACGATCCAAAGGCAGAGGTAGTTTTAATAAAATAAAAACAAAAACTAGAAAAACTGAAACTAAATGAAAATACAAAATTGAGAATCCAAAATGTGAAACATTTCAATGGCACTAGATAGCAATAACACTAAATCATTAAAACTATGAAAGCATTTTTCAACATAAATTTGTATACATATTATATTATTATTATACATATTATTACATATGTATATGTATACCCTAGTTAAAAATAAATATACTAAGTATATTACAAATACATGTACATATGTATGTACTTAATAAAAATACCCTGCAATTGTGCTTTTAGTATAATAAGCTGGTACACTTAAAGTCTGCTAAATTGGAACAACTAATTTTGTTCTTAATGCAGTTTAATTGTGCAGAAGTAGTGCTGAAGTCCAACTAAAGATATGCTGAAGTATATTTGATTGTGGACCTATTGCATGTATACTTTAGGTACACTTTAAATATCTTGCACTTGAAGATAGTATTCAAAGTCATACAGTCCTCATCAATAGTTACATTAAAACACATTTTAGGCTTAATATTAAGAAATGTGCATTGTGCACAAGTAGTACTCCAAATAAAGTTGAATTATGATTGTTTAATTATGATGAATTAATTATAATCAGTAAATCTAGAGCGAAATGTCAGTAAATATGTTAATAGATTTTAACTATACTTAGTATGAAATAAATGTATTATATTTGTAAATAAATATACTGTGTATATATATATATATATATATATATATA
>NW_015645543.1:1819959-1820810 GCF_001515625.1 Sinocyclocheilus rhinocerous
AAGCCAGTTTGCATAAAAGCATCTGCCAAAAGCATAAATGTAACAACTAAAATGGATTAGAGTTGTAATTTAAATTAAATTGAAACAAAAAATTCATAACTGTAATGACCTTGGTTAGAGGGATATGAAAAGGTTGGTGCCTATGGTATATGCCAATAATTGTGGTTTAACAGTAATGGCCTCCAGCATTGGTAGAGAAGCAGGCCGTGGCAGTATGCACCCGTTACCCAAAGCGATGGAGCAAGGTCCCGTTCATATGTCTGTGGCTCCAGTGCCAGGCCCTAAAACATTGTTCCCTTAAATAGAGCACAGAGACATGTATCACAACGGGACCCTCGGCTCGGTCACTTTGCCAGTGCAACTGCTGTGTCAGCTGTTATGAGTGAATAACATAAAATAACATGTCCTATGATGTTATTTATGTTATTTGTGTTACATTCCTCTGCGCGGTTGAAGAACCCCCGTAAACCTTGCCGTTTTGAAACTGAGTGAATCAGGCGTCTTAGACAAGCTGAAAAACAAATGGTGGTACGATAAGGGCGAGTGTGGACCCAAGGACTCGGGAAGTAAGGTCAGTCTCCACAAGTCTGGGACCATCACTGTTGTCTAATGCTCAGTGAGGCAGAAAGTCACCAGTATCTAGCGCATGCTCATCTGTAGGGAGATTTCAGATGTGCACCAAGCAGGATAGTTCCAGCATGCCCTGCTTCTCCACACTAAATGTCTTCTTAGATGTATCTCTGTTTTTAGTAACATGCCTAGTACCTGAGAGGAATGGAAGTCACTGGGCTTTTGAAGGTATCCTAGATTTATTTAACCGAGTTTACCATTGATTTCTCTTTGCATGACAA
>NW_015645543.1:1821097-1842243 GCF_001515625.1 Sinocyclocheilus rhinocerous
TATATATATATGTATATATTATTATTTTATTTTTTTTACACAAAGCCAGTTTGCATAAAAGCATCTGCCAAAAGCATAAATGTAACAACTAAAATGGATTAGAGTTGTAATTTAAATTAAATTGAAACAAAAAATTCATAACTGTAATGACCTTGGTTAGAGGGATATGAAAAGGTTGGTGCCTATGGTATATGCCAATAATTGTGGTTTAACAGTAATTGCCTCCAGCATTGGTAGAGAAGCAGGCCGTGGCAGTATGCGCCCGTTACCCAAAGCGATGGAGCAAGGTCCTGTTCATATGTCTGTAGCTCCAGTGCCAGGTCCTAAAACACTGTTCCCTTAAATGGAGCACAGAGACATGTATCACAACGGGACCCTTGGCTCGGTCACTTTGCCAGTGCAACTGCTGTGTCAGCTGTTATGAGTGAATAACATAAAATAACATGTCCTATGATGTTATTTATGTTATTTGTGTTACATTCCTCTGCGCGGTTGAAGAACCCCCGTAAACCTTGCCGTTTTGAAACTGAGTGAATCAGGCGTCTTAGACAAGCTGAAAAACAAATGGTGGTACGATAAGGGCGAGTGTGGACCCAAGGACTCGGGAAGTAAGGTCAGTCTCCACAAGTCTGGGACCATCACTGTTGTCTAATGCTCAGTGAGGCAGAAAGTCACCAGTATCTAGCGCATGCTCATCTGTAGGGAGATTTCAGATGTGCACCAAGCAGGATAGTTCCAGCATGCCCTGCTTCTCCACACTAAATGTCTTCTTAGATGCATCTCTGTTTTTAGTAACATACCTAGTACCTGAGAGGAATGGAAGTGACTGGGCTTTTGAAGGTATCCTAAATTTATTAATTAACCGAGCGTACCATTGATTTCTCTTTGCATGACAACCCAAGCAAGCCCAACTTTTGTGAAGCGAGAAACACGCCACATGTGGAGATAAGCTAGAACACAGTGAGAAGTTAAAACCCTGACGCAGTGTGGAGCTAGCGATCCATTTGAGAGAAAAATGAAAGCATCTCCTGTAATTACTTACTAATTGTCACCCTTTAAGATGCTGTCAAAGCATCGATGCCTGATAGAAGTCGCCACAAAAACATCAGCTCTTCAGATTAGCCTGCAAGCGAAAGGTTGATTGGGAGGATACAGTATGAATTGATTTGTCTGTAAACTGTAAATGTGTGTGAATGTGTTTTGGTAGCGAGTAGTTCTCTGAATGCGTGCGTGCAAGTGTACGTTGGCTCCGCTCCCGCCGCGTTAACTTCCTGTCTTCTTGTTCCTTTCCTTCCTCTCGCATCCAGGACAAGAGCTCACAGGCCCTCAGCCTCAGTAATGTGGCTGGGGTCTTCTACATTCTGGTCGGGGGCCTGGGCCTGGCCATGCTGGTGGCCCTCATCGAGTTCTGCTACAGGTCCCGAAACGAGGCCAAGAGAATGAAGGTGGAACAGTCTGAACGTCGCCCCTCTTCCTCTCCTCTCCCCAGTCCCGTCCCCCTCCCCAGCCCCCATCCCTCCCCAGGGCCCAGTCCCACCCACAGCACTCAGAGTTTAGCCACATATAGAGAGGGTTACAACGTCTACGCCACTGAAGGAGTAGAGATGTAGGAGGTCAGATGTACGTAGGTGCCCGGCAGTCGTAAGTGGAGCTCCTCTGTTTTCGCTGCCGTAGCTTGCCGTGGTAAAGCTTCTTGTGTTTGTGACGTCCTTGTTCTGTCTCCTCCACCTGTACTCCAAGTTGGAGACGTGCATTCACATATTTGCGCATGCTGAAGATCGAGGTACCTGGACTGCACACGTTTGTAATCACACGCCAGTGCGGTAACCTAAAGAGGAATAGTCAAACCAAGCTTGAGATGATCATTTCACCCTAGGCATAGTCTTAAAAACCCCCTAGTTGTGAATTTCAAGTAATCTTTGGCTCCGAAGGACTATGCCAGATGCATTTAAGACGCTTCATTGCTGAACTGTGTCATAATCTGGTGTTTTGTATGTGCTTGCTGATAATGTGCATTCATTCAAATAATGATGCTCTGGTTTTTTTAAGTGCGCGCAGCTGACTCCCATTCTCCCTGTTCCCATCTTTCTTTTCTCTCCGGACGCAGCTCACCTTCACCGAAGCCATGCGGAACAAGGCGCGCCTGTCCATCACGGGGAGCGTGGGCGAGAACGGGCGCGTCCTGACTCCCGACTGCCCGAAGGCTGTCCACTCCGGCTCCTCGCTGCGGCAGAGCTCCGGACTGGCTCTGGTGTCATCCGACTTACCGTGAAAACCAAAAACGTTCAAGTGCCTTAAACTCCGCAAGACCGCAAAACAGACATCAGAAAACCGACCCTACAGCAATGACGCCACCAAGCTGAGCGATCGCGCCGACAAGGTAGATTTTGAAAGGGAGCCGAGGCCCCTGACGGCTTTACGCACCGGGGTGCCACCGCAAGATACTGTGCGGTGGTTATTGCACAGACTTCTGTGTTTCCATCATGTACATTCAAAGAACTCGTGCTGCCTTTGAGGGCGAAGCGGGTGGGAAGAAAGAACAGCAAACTCAACTGGTAGCTGTTTGGCGAAAAAAAAAAAGATCTGCTCATTCTAACACTCTGCCATAACCCTCGCCAAACCGAAACGCCGCATCTCAACATCTTAACATAGCTAAAAATGGGCATTTGTTTGCCCGAGAGGGTATTGTTAACATGGATATGGTATTAATGAATACTTATTAAATAAACTGTGAAGAAGAGTTCGTATACATATATTCTATAAAATCATACCTAAAGTAAATTATTTACATTGTTTTGTAAATAGCAGACTGTTCAACTCGCTTGCTTTTTAACGAATTTGTAAATAGCCGATTCTGTAGTGGACAGAGTGTAATTCTCTTTTTAAACCATCTTTAGAAAAAGGATTCATCGCAATAATGATTAGAAAACGATGAAAAAAAACACACACATGGAAAAGATTTGATATATGTAGATGTACATGAACTTCTATGGATTTAATAACATGGGCATGTTATCAGTTATCGGTCACTGGACCTATGCGCCCATGATTCTCGGGAATGTGGCACACACCCTCAGTGCATCTCAGCCGCTGCTCTTTCCCAAGCCATGCCCTGCATAATCACTGTGCAGTCGTAGACCATGGTACCCTCTAGACTGTTTTATTTTTTCCACAGGAGCGTATTTTATTTTTGATTTATGTGACTACTGAAAAAAAGTGAGAATATTGAGAAGTATTTAAATGTTTGTCCATTCATTTTAGAGCAGACGTCTTTATGAATAATATAATGAAATCCAATCGGATGAGAAACGAATCTAACTTAACTGCGCAAACGTGTATAGAAATAGAATAGAAAAAGTGTTCAGAACACCGACCGCCTCTGAAGACACTGTTTGTATCGTGAGAGCCATGGTCAGAGTCCAGCTTTGGCCTTTTTTTAATGAAAAACACTGTGTAACCTCATTCAGGCCTTTAGCATGTTCTCCAGAAAACTGTAGCAATGGACATCTGGACAAAAGTACAGTACGTGGACAATTTCAAAGCTTCAGGACACCATACTGATCAGTCTTTCTCTGCCCAGTTCTGTTTAACTTGCATTTGATCGGAAAGTGCAATTTATGGTCCCTCCTGTTCCGACGACCCCTCGTCTTGTTAAATACACACGCACTTTTACTCAAGCACACAATATGTTTGTCTCTCATTGTATTTTTTGCTCTCTATCCTCTCTGCCTTCTCTCATTCTGTCTCAAAAACACACACGCGCACACAATGATCCTGATGCATATTGAAGATCAGTGTGTTTGGAGAGTGGCATTAGGTTTTTTCCCCATGGTTTCTAATGCTGTGATGAAAGTGGTGTCCTTACTAGGTTAATATGTTAAAATTGTAAATATTTATTTTGATCATTTTTTAGTAAAATATTAATGGATATGAAATTGCTCCTCTGTGTCTTTATTTGGTTAGTGTTATTTGAACTACAAAAATCAGAACTCAAACCCAAAACCTCGTGTCCAGTTTTTTTTTTTTTTGAAGAATGTTGGTAACCATTTGCTTCCATTGTTTAAAAAAAATCCCCAGTATATTTTATAATCCACAGACTTTTAGCTGTTTGCTGATAATGCAACATGTACTTGCACACACAACAACGTGTAAAATCATGCTGCATTCGTGTACTTTCTCACCTATATATCATTATTGATTTTTTTGTGTGTAAATATAATTGTGCTGTCTCTGCCAAGTAAAAATTACTATTTTACCCTCCTCAGTATATAGAGAAAGTGTGTGTATAATATATCAACTAGACAATATAGCACACAGTTGTTGGCACTGTATGTATATATGATGCACACAGGATCTAGGGTCAAGAAAGTTCGATCCACTGACACTGAGATAGAGAGACACATTCTGACAGGGAGAAAATAAGTTTTTTTGTAAGACCAAAGTACTTAATAACAGTAATCGTTCCTTAGAGAGGATAGAAAGGCACTATAGGCAGTCTGCATCAATATCCATGCAGAAAGCATTCATTAAAAACTCAATGCATGTAGTAATGCTGATGTATGACCAAAAAGATAATAATTTTTCAGGGACAGAATTTATTAATTACTTAGAAATGTCATTCACAAACAAACAATTTTCTTTTTATTAATTTTTTATTTGTATAATTTATTTTTCAGTTTTTATTTGAGAATAGTATTCAACCATTCAAGTGTCTGACATACACTTGTCTTTGAAGAGCAGATGGTAAAAATGGCCATGCCATAGGGGGTCACTGAAAAAGACCTCAAAGCACTAACATTATAGTAAATAGTCTAATTTTTTTTCCCCTTACAAGAATCCTTGCAGAAAGGGCAAAGCAGTGCATGATGGGAATACAAGTAAATATTGCATGAAAACAGCGGTTGGCGCTTAAAACCTAAATGCCCTCCTATAACAGATGTTGGTACATATGTTAGAACACAGACTGTCACGCTAATAATGACCTTGAGGAGTATGTCATCCAGGACCATCTCAAAATGAGCACCTCTGTACGATACTCTGTACGATACGTACGATCAGTTTATGTGTTATCTAGCGAGCTCACAGTGCAGAACACACATTTCATGTCTATTTATCTTTAGGTTTTAGCTTCAGAATCGTAACATGACTAATTTATTATTTTAAATATCCTATTAGGTCTTTATGTTAGGAAAAATTCTCCTAGCGATCTCTAGTGATATATAAACCACGAGGAACTATTATCAACCCTCAAGGTCAAATAGGATGAAGCTGTGAGGAGCCTCACCTAAAAATGGAGCATGCAGACATCCAAATCGGCCTCTATTAATACGTGCTGCGTTAACGTTCCTGTAGCACGTTCCTGTCTGTGGTTTGTGCGCGCGTCGGTCACTATGGCGCAATCAGTGAAAATTAATGTGAAGTTGTTACGTTCACTATCTACTTCTGCCTGTCGACTCTTTTTAATTTGATGGTGTAACCGTGTTGATTCAGTAATAATTTGACTTGAATAAAACCAGTTAATTTGATACACAGTTATCTGACACAACGTTTTGTACAGTAACAAAATTCACACATTAAATGGTGAAGTAGTAGCCTATTCCATTACAAATGCCAATGAAACCAGACGGGCATTATAACAAAATGGAATGCCAACTTTGTCTACTGCATACTACACATACAGTATACTTCAGTGCATACTTAGTAGGGGTAGTATAGTATGATATTCCATACACATTGGATATGATCAGAAGAGCAAACTGACATACTTTTATCATTCTGTTTATTTTACATTTTAAAGCCAATATTGGCAAATGCAATGCATAATGCTTCAGTTATAATGTTTAGCAACTAGTATGCAGTATACAGTGTATGCATTAAACAGTGAAGTAGTATTGCATTCCAAACATAGCCAATGGAAACAGAGGATTGATTAATCAAAATGGAATCCTAATGCAGTTACTGCATACTGCAAATAAACAGTATAGACTGCAAATCACGGTAGGTGTACTTTAATAGTAGCCTACAGGCTATCATTCCAAACACACATATGCTATGTTTAAAAAGGCATACTGACATAATTGTATTATTTCTGAGGTATTAAGTAAATGAGAATCATTTTGTAAATAAGAAATTATTTTGCATTTATAAACCAGTATTGTCAAATCTAAAGCATACTACTTCCATTATCTTTAACAAATAGTATGCAGAATAGCCTGCATTGTATGCAATAAGAATAATTTCCTTCCAAACTAGTCATTGATAAGAAAGTATGAAACCAAATGCTAACATAGTTACTGCATACTTCACATAAAGTAGGCTATATACTGCAGTGTATACTACAATGCATCTAGAAGTACCATGTTATTAAGTCATTCCAGACACCCTATTGCAGGACGACACAGGTGGAAAATACAATATACTTGAAGTGAAGCCATTTTAAAACAATCATAATAAAGTAGGCCTAATACTAATGCAAAATCCTTCAATAAGTCTATGAACTGATGTGTTCTGTGAATTATGTAGGCTATTGGTTGATGCTGGTAATGCCCCGTTTCGCTTTGAGCTCTTCTTATTATTTGTTATCATGCTAAAAGGGTTCTTAATGCCTCTCGACATCCCTGTCATGAAATGTTTGGACATTATGCTAAACGCTGTCACTGACCGCTCCACAATAGTGCACATGTTGGGGAAACAGGAACTTGCATGTGACAGAGTGTGTCGGATGTCAGATTGGCTGTCATGTCGTGTTAGGCCTTGACTGTTATGAGAGGGCAGATAACAGTCCTGTCTAAACCATAACCTGTGTTTATGACAAGACTGAACACCTTGTGTGCACTTTTGTCACCACACAGGCATTGAAGTCTCAGATATGAGGCACTTTTCCTTTGTAAGTTTGCATAATCACTGGCAATGCAACTAAATATTGTGTGTCTTCTGGTGAAAAATCTTAAACCAGGTTTGCTGGCCTAGAAACAGGTCCTAGCTAAGATGGTCTCCCAGTCTGACCAGCTGAAAGTGCACAAAACCCATCTAAAACTGTCGACAGATCAGTCAGGCCAGTCTGGTATGGGATTACATTTCTGCCACATTTCTGCGCGCGAAATATCATATTTTGAGCGCGCGAAATATCATATTTTGAGCGCACAAAAGTGCATTTTGCACGCGCGCGATCTGAGTTTTGTGGAGAAAACGTTCGTTTCGCAAAGAAGAAAGTATTTCGAGCGCACGAAAATCAATTTTGCATTTAAAATAAGTTTTTGGATATGTGCAGACCTTCTCTTTTGCACGTGCAACGTTTCACTAGCTTGCTCACCTAATGCCCGCCCTCAGTGCTCTCTACATGCCAACAGCTTGCGTGCTCAACACAACCCAGCATTACAATGTGCCATAATTCCAGCCAATCAGAGACGAGGCTGCTAAATTCTGATTGGCTGCCTTGACAACCAATCACAACATTCCTTGCATTACCTCGACAGCAGAAGAGGAAAAATACAGTGCATGCATAATTATTATGCAAGTTGATATTCTGATCATATTTTTTTCCAAGCACATTTTACCAATTCCAAACAGCGAGACAAACATTTTCTCCACAAAACTCAGTTCGCACGCGTGCAAAACGCACTTTTGCGCGCTCAAAATATGATCTTTCGCGCGCAGAATTGCGGCAGAAATGTAATCCCATAGTCTGGGAGACTAGCAGATCAGCCTAGGCTGACTGAAGATGTTTTTCAGCTGGGTTGACATCTTTTATAAATGGCGTTTCAGTTTCGCGGGGATGTCTTATGAATAATAATGTTAAATAATAATCGTATAAATAATTAATGTTACACATTAGGTATATGGGTACTTATTATTTAGATTTCCTTCTTCGAAGCACAACATCATTCATTCTGTACCCGCATCTGCTTTCTCCAAACATAACCGTTAGCATAAATGCATTTGAGGATGAACGAGTGTCCTGACAGAGAATATGCTCGCAATAGCTTGAACGTTATTGCCCCCATGCGATCAAACTCTGAATAACACGTATTTTTGTTTGTGGCGGTTTTATTTAGTATTACAATTAGGTTTTATTTTTATATTTTCAGTTTTCAATATAGTACTTTTATGATATGATTTTGTCATTATTATTATTATTATTATTATTATTATTATAACTAATTCTGTATAGCTTTATTTTTTATTTCAGTTTTATGTTTTATAATCGCTTTATTTATTTATTTATTAGTGGATTAGTGTAAAATGGGACACTGACTAATGTGGGACACCTAAGCTTCAGTGCGTTTATCTCTTCTTTTACAACATTAAAGTGAACATGATTGGTGTTGAATTCAAGCAGGGGTGTCAAGTTATTGAAATCACTCAATTTTCTGGAAATTATGTCATAAATGTGGCTATGAAATTCATCAAACAGGAAGTACCTCTTGTGAAGTAAACTCAAAGGTCAGTGACAGGATTTAGACAAAACTAATGTTAAGGATATAAATGTGTGATGTAATTGTACATCAAATTTTGCAATAATATTATTAAAATGTGTTAAGAATATTTTCTATTTGAAGCCATCTGTGTCCTCCCACTTTAGAAAAGGATGTTTCAAAAGTGGGACAGCATGTTTTGACTGGGAGAGTCAATTATACAATGTAATTCAATTGATAAAATGTGCATTAAGAAAGTTAAATGCCATACATGTATTTTTGTAAAATGTTTGGGCTTATAATGCACAAATATTATTTGTTTTAAGATCCAGATTCAAAAATTAGAGACTAGAGGACAATGGGTTCCTGGACCACGATGAGTCCATGGAACTCTAAGGACTACTAATTTTTGTTATGAAGTGTTTTTATCATTACAGTTTGCTTAACACATGCTTTTGAAAATACATATTCCATATTCTTAGTATAGAAGTTTTTTTTTTTTTTTTAAGTTTAACAGTTCTAAAGACATTCCATGCTCCGAAAGTGTAAATCTTTTTGAAATCATTTATGAAATTATTTTGCTATCATTATTAAGTCCAATTTTACATTTTTGACTTAATAACGTGGTCATTATTATTTTTTAATAAATATACGCATATAATATATTTGTATTTAATTACATTAGAAAATCCACAAATTCTTAAATGATTTGGCACAAGGAGCACTAATGTTCCCCTTTAAGTACAATTTTTGAAAAATTTCTTCTGATTTTATAAGGGAATATCTTGGGGATTTTATAATTATAAGAGATTTTGATTTATTGTTTTGGCTTCATATGGAAATATGAGACGCAAGTCAAAATTGCAAAAAGTGGTAGGTTGTCAGGTAATCTGTGAATACAGAAAATTTGCATAATGTGAAAAGTTTTACATTTTATAGCTTTAATTTATTTGATCATTTTAATGTATTTTTTCTATACATTTTCGTTATTTAGAATGGAAGCAGTAGATTTAACATGCTGAACATATCCATAATTTGTACAAACTTTCTCAGTTTAAAGCCTGTTTAACAAGAATTCTAAGAATCAATTATGTTTTAAAATTATGGTAATTGCTTTTCATTTCATTCAGCCTTTTTTTTTATAAAGCAGCCCAGAACAATGATTTAATTTCCTGATAACTCAAAGCATCCTATATTGTTTTTGTGGGAAAGAGTATTTACGCATGTGAAAGAGAACATAAAAACCCTACAAATACATAAACATTCAGCCATGCATAATGATGAGCTTTAATAATGTTTCCATGTATTCCACCTCTAAGGCTTTATGTACAGCAAGTGCTTCTGTCTCATCTGTAAAAGTGCTGCAATGAGAAATATATGACACTTTTTACACATTTAAAAATCATGTGGAAACACAGTTCAACCAATAGCTATTAAAAAGAAGCTGCTTAACACTGCCAATAGCATAGACATTCATTGCACCGATTAACAACATTAAAATGAAGTGACATTCTGATAACACAATTTTTTGCAGGCAAAAACTAGATCATCATGCAAACCCTGTGACCGTCCATCATGTTAAAGGGTTAATGGGCAAACTTAAACAAAAGAGCAACATGCATTTGTGATGTGACACAGCTGTAAAAGTGAAAGAAATGCAGAAGAGACCAAAGAAAGCCTGAAATACTCACACTGAGGGCAAAACTTCAGAGTTATACATTAATTATGCTAATTAGTGTCTTAATAATACAACAGAGGCACCACTTGTGCAAAAGAAAACAAGACCGTTCTACTAAATGTTCTAAACGTCACTTATTGCTTTGGTGCTAGAACAGAAAAATGGAACATTCCATCTTTTTTTTGTTTACATCAACACTAATACATTTGTAAATCAATCATGTGCTCTGCATGATAACATTCACAAAACACACATTATCCTACCATATGTGGAAAGTGAATATTTGATTTTAAGCTCTGCTTCTTGGCAACATGTAGTCTACAGTATGTACTGTACGTATGTGATAGAAGAATGAGATTCAGAATATGAGAGTGAGTACTGTTGATTGAGCTTAACTTGTACTGAATTTTGAATATTCCTTTAAAAGATTTACAATAATTAAACAAAGGTTATCTTTAATATAGCAGCTCTGAAAGTGTATGATAGCGTATACAAACAATGGCCACCTGTTTCTAAGTGTGCCTGGTATCAGCGCAGCCTACTGTGGTGGATGTGGGTAGAAGCTCTCGCGCACCTGAAGCTCAGTGTCTTGCCCAATACGTACCAACAGCTCTACCTACTGGTGGATAGGGAACTTTGTCCTATCGGGAGAGATCTTTCTCCCATCCACATTCAGATAGCTGTAAATATCACAATCAGTGTGAAAGCTGTAAGGTGGTGATCTGTTGCCATGTACACGTACAATCAACATGGTCTTCAGCAGTGCTGGTGATCTTCAGTAACGTCGGGTCGGATGGGCTGAAGGAGACATTGGTGTGAGAATGTGTGAGAAAGAGACCGGCTAAGCAGTTGGCAGTAATGTGACATGGGCTTTAAGGATGAGGAGGTGAAAGGTCATGAGTTGAGACTAATGAGAAGCTACAGGTTGACCAGGTGAAGGTCAGAGGCAGTGAAGTGAGGACACAGTGCCATGTCAGGGTTCTTCAGCTGCTTCAGGACGCGCTTGTGGAACTTGGTGCGCACGCGATTGAACTCCATGATGTCACGTGGATCTTCCTCGATCCAGAATCTGTGGAACTCCTGTATCAGATAACCTAAGAAAAATAAATAATAATTAAAACACAGAAAACAAAAAATTAATAATAAATAAACAACAATACACCTTAAATAACCGTAATATTATATATAATATTATAAATATATAATATTATAAAAAGCTATATAATTTTCACAAATTGTATGTAAAAATATTGTACGTATACAGATAGCATACAGATAGATAGACTGATAGAAATATCAAAATATTGTATTTTTTTATGTATTTTTATTTTTAATATTCTTTTTTTACAGTAATTGTATAATTTAAAACCAATCATTTGAATTATATAAATTATATAATTTGTCCACAAATATATAATAATAACTATTATTATTATTATTATACTCTTTTATTGTAGCTTTATTAATAATTTTACTTGTATAATTTACATGAATACATAATTATATAATTGTGTAATATTATTTAATAAATCGCCTACAAGAGTTGTTTTCACAAGGACAACAATGGCAACATTCTAACACTCACAGAAGGTCTGTTGGAAGTGCACTAGACTTGGCATCTCTGGTGCCACATTGTACAGATGAGTCTTCAGAGCACCGCTCACCAGCAGGGAATATGCCAGGTCTGTGATGTTTATGCCAACTATGGCAAAGGAGTATCTGCGCCACAAAAGATTTGGGTCAGCACAAAACACAATGTAAAAGAAATCCTTGTTTAGTGTAAATAAGCATCATAAAAAGTTAAGACACTGCCAGTGTTTGTCTGTGTGATTCCATCTGTTCTGTGCTTTAATTGTGTCTGTGTGCGCACATGTCTGCAGTGCAGTGATTGAACAGGCTTCGTGCTACACATCAGAGCTAATGCATCCTGAAAGCTCATGACAAGTAGAAGAGCCTGATTCAAATCCTCACACAAAGCATCAGAGTTCAGGCGCTCGGCTACTAATAACTACTGCACACACAGCACAATTATTTTTAACATTCACAGATTTAAGAACTGCTTCTTTGGTTGTTTACTGGCACAAATGAAAAGAGTTTATGCAATAGCTTGCAATATTCTGGACTCACCCAATCGCTTTGTCAAATTTCTTCTTGTCCCAATCAGCTTTGCTCATCTTGCTGTGTGAAAACCCAAAATGTTAGAGTGTATCCACCCAGTCCTGTGCTAATAGTGCTTAAACGGTGACTATAATGCAGTCAACTATAAACGACGATAATTACACATGTGAGATTGACTGGAGAAAAGAGAAAGCATTCACGGTTACTAACCAACGTTATAATGGAGCATAATGCCTTGTGTTTAGAGTGAGGTGAGGTTGGACGTTTCGAGATTAAAAAATAACAACAACAACATAATACAGCCATTAGATTGAAGCAAAATGATCAAATGAATTTCTTACTGAGAGAGAAAAGATGGAGTACCTGGCTTCCTCTTTGGAAACGTTCCTGCGCATGACAGTGATGGGAATAAAAAAGAAGCAGGAACAGAAAAAAAGGAATGTGTGGGTGCATGATGTGCATGATGGTAACAGAGCGTGCTGAAGGTGTGATCGACTGCACGGCTTGAAAAAAAATCACCTGTTAAAATAAACATGGTATGCACACACAGCATAAAGCAATGCACTGATAAGAGCTTTCTGGGGAACTACACCCTAACCGACATCGTGTGGCAAGATCCTGGTGCTGTGTGTTGCTTTTGGTGCGTGTTTGCTAATGTGTGTTTAAAGCTTAAATGTGCCTTAAAGCCCATCAGTGATATTATGGGTACTTTTTTTATATATAAATAACTGAGTATATACAGTAGGAACCACTCATAAGGACTAGCTGAAGGATCTGACCTGTGTTTGGGCTGCAGGGAGTCATGAAGAACTTGGAGAGCGGTGGCTTTGTCATGCTCTGCAAAATACCTGCAAATAAAAGAGGGAAAATTAGCCATTGAATTGTTCTGTTCAAAAACCTAGTGAGCTGCCTATGTAGACTGCATTTTAAGGCCACATACAGTAAGTGCGCTTCTCCTGACATCGTGTTTCAAAAGCTAGGCCTCTTAATTATGCTACCTGAGCAAATGCTAAGGCACTGCAACAAGCTCAAAGAAAAATCTAAGGCGGCAAACAAAATGATTTAAAAAAAAATATGTATGTACAATATGTATTTATTGCTTAATCGAGTATGGTGTTGTTAGCTTAGCAATATGCTAATGTCAAGTCTATTGTAACTAATAAAAGCTAGTTCAGTGTAATTCAAAAACTTATTTTAATCAATGTATGTTATGTATTTAATACAATAGAGTATGGTGTTGTTAGCTTAGCAATATGCTAATGTCAAAACCTATCGCTAACTGATAAAAACCAGTTCAGTGTAATTTAAGAATTATTCTACACAGTGTAAGCTATGTAGGCTATATAATGTTTAGCCGATAATGGTATTGTGTTGTTAGCTTAGCAACATGCTAATATCAAAATCTATTGCTATTATAATAGCACAAGCCTACAGTACGTAGTAGAGCATTTCAGATTGGTCTTTTATGAGTTTCCATGATGGTTAGGATGTTTCCAGAAGGCCTGTGTAGTTACTAGACAGCAAAGACACGCTGTGTATTGGAACAGAGTTAAGATCTGGTATGACGTAGATAACAAAATTTCACTCTAGTACATACATTTAAATGACTATAACGATCTAATGTTTTTGTCCTGATTTCACTTCAGCAGATTCTCTACTCACAGTAGGTTGTGCAAACCCAGGAGACCCATGCCCCTGAAATCAGTCTTGGGGTCGTTTCCTTGGAAACCAATCTCACACCATTGCTTTGAGATGCGTCCAGAGAGAGGAGAATCAGGACGGAGTTCCTTCCACAGCTGGTGAGTGAAAAGATATTTGAGAAAGGCATCACTATTAGAGACAACATTGTGCTACATTGTGAATGGTAGCCACCTATATATATTTAATAGAAACAGTAATCAAAAGGCTGGCAACCGCTAATAGTGAGTTGCTGTTGATACCTTCATGAGCATCTCCTCATGTGCTGGGTTTTCACAGTCATACGGCTCTCTACGCAGCTTCTCCACCTCCACTACTAGGTTTCGGTAACCCACGATCTGGAGCAGGCAAGCCTGGAGAGAGATGCCAAGCCTGGAAGAAGAAAAGAAACACAGCATATGTGATCAAAAAGAAAGAGTTATCTGTAAATGCATACACTGTATCAGGGAATGATGGGATCCTTACTGTGGGTTAGTGTCAGGGTTGATCTTTTTCAGGGACATTATATCATCGATAGTCTTTTCCACAGAATCTGGGTGAACGTTGATGGCAGACTGCAAAAGCTATGGACGTACAGTAATTAAATAAAAGAGTGTTCCATTATTAGCTAATATACAAAATAACAGCCATAATACAGTATGTAAAATATTCAGCCTTCTTGTAGTTTGAGATGGGCCTTAAATCAGCTTATAATTAGTGTTGTTGTTGTTGTTAAATAAAACTAATAGTATTAAATAATAATTTTAATTGAAATAAAGCTGAAATAAAATAAATGTTAGATGAAAAGTAAAAAAAAAAACTAAATAAAAAATGATGCCTTGGCAAGCAACTGAAATAAGCTTAAGTACTAAAATGAGTAAAACTGAAATAAAAACAAATTAAATAAAACTAAAGCTAAGCTAAATAAAAAATATGTAAAATATGCAAAAATGACATAAAATTAAAACTGAAAATATTATACAAATAAAAGCTATTATAAGCAAAATATGAATAAATAATATAATAGTATTTAAATAATACTACTAAATTTACATAAAATTACAAAATACATACCATTTAATATTATTATTAAATATATAAATAAAAATACAATAATACAATAAATGTGTAAACAAATACATTTAAATTAAAAAAATAATTTTACTTCATAAACCTCATGACTTACCTCATGTTTAGAGCATTTGAGTGAGGATTCTGTGAAATTAAAAGAAACATAAAATATCACATTTTTCCCACATACAGCCAGGTTACAGATGTAGTGTTTTTTGCTGTAGATGTACTGCTAAAATTACTGATAGTATTTACCGATCTTGAGCGTCCTTCGAGCACCGGGTTTGTTATTGTAACAGATGCGTTGAAGCTCACATCGTCCAGTCAACTTCCTGATGACAAACTTCAGGCCCCTCCACAAACACTTACAGTACAGGAACACCAGTAACTGGGTCAGTACCCTAGAAGATTCAGAGAAATAAAGAGGCCTGAATAAAACGACACAAGTCCAATACTGATGATAGGCCTAATACACCTGTGTATTCTGTCCCAGAATAAAGCGTACTCACTGAGGTATTTTGAAAGCTCATTATATTTGAGTACTCTAAACCTGAACTGAATAACCATCAGATGTGTTTCCCATGAACACTGTTCGAGCTGTTCAAAGAGAAATGCACATTATTTTTCTCTTATAATGCTCTGATGCCTACAAAAGCTAGGCCTAATCCCCATTGTAAAAATTCGAGACAGAGATAAGTGGGCCACAATGATGAAATGGGTCACAGTTCTACAAAAATCTGCGTGATGAAAGCGAAATATAATTTTGAAAGTATTATTCTTTAAACGGGTTTCATGTCCTGCATGTATCAAGCAGTATGTGTACACCAAAGGACTTACTGACATCTACTATGCATCTGTTTTGAACCAATGCATGGATGAATCCATCCATCTATATTATATACTAATCCAATTGCAGGCTAATTCACTACAGGAAACGCATTGGACTAGGAATAAACCTGTTTGAATCCGGTTGCTGATTACGTTGAGAGTTACTGCTCACATGATAGACTCGCCTCCCCATTGGCATGAAATGAATTTGCAGTCAAACCTGTGTTTTGTAAAACAGGTTATTGTCTATCAAAGCTGTTGAACAGAAGTGACGTGTCCCGAAGGTAATTTCCTTTTCCAGGACTTTAATAAAAGCCAGTTCTGATATTGCATTATAGGGGTCTCTACCTCTAAATGTCTAGGTGAAATACAAATCTATACTGGTACATTTGGACTCTTATTAGGTTTAGTGCCTTTCAACATCATTTATTGTAAACAATATAATTAAGAGGAGTGGCTGATAGGAAAGCACCTAAAACTGAAAGGCAGGGGACGACTCACCAAGGAATTGTTTATTTAAAAGGTATTTATCAGTTTTTTACATTTTCATAATCAGTATTTTTAAATATATAATAAAATAAATAAATAAAGATAATAACACTAATAAGTTTATGTTTATTAATATTTTATAATTAGGATATTTTAACAATAATACAAAATACTATAATAAAATAATAATAAAAATGTGCTTAAAAATGTGAAGCAGGCTATGTTCCATAATAGCGATAATATATATATATATACACACATATACATACACACACACAAACAGTTATTATTGTGCAATAATGCATGCAATTTAAACTCATATTATTCTGATGATGATGATAATAATAATAATAATAATAATAATAATAATAACTGATAAGAATAATTAATAATTATTTGGTTTCTGTTTTTGTTTCAACAGCCATGCCATAATTGGGCCATACTACAAAGCATGCAATAAAAAAAATCCGCATAACGGTAAATTTAATGTGCATCTTTAAAAATGGAAAATGACAACGATGATATTTCAGCTTCTAAGCAATAAGAAGCGATCTAACACTATTAAGCATTAAGGACGTACTTACCTTAGAAAATGCTTCATCGCGATTGTCTGCTTTGCTACAACAGTATAACTCACATTCGCGAATGGTCTGACCACCTGCACAAAACATAATTCAAAATGAAAACTACAGTGTATCTTTATTTAATCGTTGTATTGCATTCAACCGTCGTGAATACAAATAGCGATAATGTCTCGAGGTCGTCACTAGTGTGGCGTTAGGCGGATTAAGACGTTGCCGTGGGCAACTGCTTCAACAACCAACCCATGGTCTACACATCCACATTCACATATTTAATGTGTGCTGCGTTATTTCATGACAAATGAGCCGTTTATAATACATTCAGATAGCATGGGTTATATAATACTGACAATCGGAGTCATTTACTGTCGAGACTATTTCATCTTGCAATAGGTGTTCTTCTGCGCTCTTCTCTATTCTACACCACACATGGTCGTGTGAAAACAGCGTATCAAATAATACATCAGTGTATCTGATAAAAGATGACAAGAACATACGTTTCAAGATGTCGCTGGGAATGGGAATAAGCCTGTCCTCCTCTCTCTGTAAAGCAGGTACGTGTTATTCCTCCATGATGAGCATGTGAATTAGGGAGGGCGGTTGCTTCTGAGCATCGCAATGCAGCGCTGCTGTGCCGCACGGCGAAGAAAGACCCCAGAAGACCTCTCATTCCTTTACATACAGACAAAACTCATATATATATATATATATATATATATATACAGTGGGTACGGAAAGTATTCAGACCCCCTTAAATTTTTCACTCTTTGTTATATTGCAGTCATTTGCTAAAATCATTTAAGTTAATTTTTTTTTTTTCAGTTTTTCTTTTTTAATAAATCTGCAAAGATGTCAACAATTCTGTGTTTTTCTGTCAATATGGGGTGCTGTGTGTACATTAATGAGGAAAAAAAATTAACAAATGATTTTAGCAAATGGCTGCAATATAACAAAGAGTGAAAAATTTAAGGGGGTCTGAATACTTTCCGTACCCACTGTATATATATATATTCTATAGAATTGTTTTTCCATAATTTGGAATTTACAGGTATGTCTTTGCTTTTCTAGAATCAGGGTTTGAAGAGATCCATAAAGATATTCTGTGGTCCTCATTCAAGGGGCCTCAATAAACTTTCAAGGGGGTTCCAAGATGACTTGCTATTATTTAAATTAATAAATTATTATAAATATATCAAAACAATCTAACTCTAAATTGAAATGCTAAAAACTCTCCAACACAATAAAATTGTTTCGAAAATTATAACATTAATTTCTTGAAACTTCTGGAATAACAAAATGAATATATCAATACACAAACAATCAGTTTTGTCATTAAGCAAAAGTACCAACAATGTAGCCTTCAAAAAGAGGAGCCTTCAAATATTGCGTCAGAAAACAGAGGGTCTTTGTGACATAAAAAAATTGAGAACCACTGCTCCAGTGGGACCACAGATAAAACCTATACACTTAATTATATAATTTATATTCTTGGAATTTTATAAATATTAGACATAACAAAAAATGTCTAACTTTATCATTTTTTGAAAACTCTTCTGATGGCAGTCACTGGGTTGGCTGAGAGTCTGGGTGAAGCGTTTGGGAGTCTTTAACGGTTGAAATCTGTTTTATAAGCCATAAATGTTATAATGTAAAACCAGGTTAGCATATTTGACAGACACCACTACTATAGATTAACTATGAATAATAAAACCACTTTAATGGTCACAAATAATAATTTTCAAATGTGGATACATTAAACAAAATAAACATATAAAAGCAGATGCAATACTAACAATAAATGTAACAAGTTGAATATGAAAAGCTGAATCATTTCATTAAAGTTATTTTTGATCTACAGTTTTGTAATCATTTCATAACTCAAATAAAAATAACACACAAGTGTTAGTTAAAGAATGTTACAAAGATAAAGAATGTTAATACAAGTAATCATACCGGAAGCAGCATCTCATATGGAATTGAGATGTTAGCACCTCTTAAGGTAATACTGTCCAGATCATTGTAGTGCATGATGACAACTTTCTGCATTTTTTTTAATGTATCTGAACTTCAGTCTCAGCAGATTTAAATAACATTTATATGCAAATTGGTTTAAATATAAAAACATAGACTCGAGGCACTCTGATGTGGATTTAAAATCCATAAATAACAGATTAAACACTGCCTTTTGGCAAAAATATAGACCCTTTTAAAGTAAATCTGTAAAACTCAATACTGTACTCTACATTGTAGAGCTTTATATCTGAGAACAGAATCAGTTGCAATGTGCTCTGTGACTGGATCCTATCCTGTCCTCATTCTCTTGTCCTTCCTTTTGCAGCCAGTCTACTGCAATGTCTCCATCTTGCGGGACATCTGCAGATGAAGCCAGATAATACGCCCTGTCATTAGTGGCATACGACTGATCTGCTGTGTAGGTCGGTACGATGTTGAACATGATGAAACCAAGTGTGATCACCACAAAAGACACAATATAGAGGCCTGAGAACTGTGAAAAAGGAGGAAAGTTTCATAAACTTGTAAGAAACTGAAAAATCAATGTGAACAAGACAACTCTCAGTAGGTAAAAATTAATTCATTAAAAGATTTATTATATAAAGCAAGTGTCCAAATATCAAGAATCAGTGCTACCACTCAAAATGTCAACACCCCTGGCCAATTATCATTTAGCAAGAGGACTGTTTTGAAGATATTGGAAAATCTTGTGATGGCATTTTTATTGATTTGCTGAAAATGTAATATTTCCACTCACATTGTAGCGAAAAAGGAACATGCCACAGAAGAGACTGAAGAGGTCGGCAGTCAGCAGTGAGAGGTTCACAGCTGTGGCGCTGGTCATATTTACCACTACAGGCATGAAACTGTACAGCCCATACATGCACAGAGTATATGCAACAAAGAGCAGGCCTACAGAATAAACATACAGGCATTTAGAGTATTAATCAAATAAACAAGAGAACTGGAGTTACTCAAATTTCCATAAAACTTACCACATATATTTATTGGCATTTCCATGTAAATGATGGCTAGATCATTTTATTATAAGCAAATGCCAATGAAAAAGAAACATTTAACTAGAGTTACTCACATATTGTCCAGTTCCAGCTGATGACAGGTATAGCTTTGGATTCAAGTATAGCCCTTTAAAATATAAAATTATATACATTTTAAAATGTAATTCATTCCTTAGTCATTGCTCCAGTTAAGTGTCACACGATCCTTCAGAAATCATTCTAATATGCCCATTTGCTGCTCAAGTCACATTTCCTATTATTATCATTGTGCTGCTAAACATTTTTGTAGATACCATACTGTTTTTTTTTTTCAGTTCAGATCATAAGAAAATCATTTACTTGAAATAGAAATCTTTTGTAACATTATACATTTCTTTACTGTCACTGTTTATCAATTGAATGCATCCTTGCTGAATAAAAGTATTCATTTCTTGTGCAAAAAAAAAAAAAATCCTACTCTCCACAAACTTTTGAATGGTAGTGTACATAAAGACTTGCTTTTAAAAATGAGAGTCTATGGCCTGGTTTCACAGACGGGGCTTAGCTTAAACCAGGACTAGGCCATAGTTCAATTAGTATTTTAAAGTAATTTTTATAAACATGCCTTAGAAAAAACATTACTGGTGTGCATCTTGAGACAAAACAAGGGCACTGACATGTTTTAAGATCAATCAGTGCAAGTTTCTTTCAGTTGAAACAGCTCAAATTTACATTTTAGTCGGGGACTAGGTTTAAGCCTTGTCTGTGAAACTGGGGGTATATCTCATGGTGGGGGCTTTTCACTTAGAAAATGAGATGGTGGACATAAAACTTACATCTGCACACCACTGATGAGAGTCCCAAAGAGCCCCATCATGCCCAAGAACTCCACCCTGCTCAGGTTTTTCACTGTGTATTCCTGACAGACGTTAGACACTGCGTACAGAGCAGCACTGACCAGCACGAGTCCATCCCCCAACAACACATGACGACCTGCAGTGACAGACACACAAAAAGCCCAAAACCACAGAGATCAACTATTTTTGTGCAAGATGATGACATGTCAAGCAACAAAAACCAGTCTATGATAAATTCTTCATGTAGCTTCTTTAGTTGCCCTCTTTTTATAATAATTCCTTACATTTATATAGCGCTTTTCTGGGCACTCAAAGCGCTTTGCATAGAATGGGGGAATCTCCTCAACCACCACCAGTGTGCAGCATCCACCTGGATGATGCGACGGCAGCCATATTGCGCCAGAACGCCCACCACACACCAG
>NW_015645543.1:1843786-1845064 GCF_001515625.1 Sinocyclocheilus rhinocerous
GGGTGAGCACCCCCTGCTGGCCTCACTAACACCTCCAACAGCAACCTAGTTTTCTCAGGAGGTCTCCCATCCAGGTACTGACCAGGCTCAACCCTGCTTAGCTTCATTGGGCAACCAGTCTTGGGCTACAGGGTGATATGGCTGCTATATAAGATTTATACATTTAAGATTTATATAATCTTATCTTTTGTAACAGGAATAAAATACCCTCATGATTTGGCAAATGTTTAATGAGAAGCAAAACAAAAGAATATCTATAAAGCATAATCAAGGTGTAATTAGATTATGCCCCTTTTTGCCCCCTATTATAAAGTACCGTACTTACTTGAGCCTTGGTCTCTCCCTGCCAGCAGATCTGCTCCTACCATAGCACCGACTCCAAGCAAGCACACAGCCACAGCTATAAAATGCAATGGTCTGTAGCGAGTTTTCAAGAAGATCCACGAGAGCAGCATCAGAACCGGGATCACAAAGCAGTCCAGCAGCTACAACACAGAAGTTATTATATTAAAGGCACAATATGTAAGATTTTTTTACTAAAATATCCAAAAACCACTAGAACGGTGTTATATATTTTGCTGACTTGTGTACTTACATTATCCCAAATGTTTCGAAGAATGTTTAAATCCAGAGAAATAAGTAATTTTAACTAGACATGGACCGTGTCTATAGTGTCACTGTGTCGCCTGCCAATGACAAAATAACACCCCCATTTTTTTTTTTTGTTGTTTTGTAGAAAACATGGAAACACCAAACACGCTTTAATATGTTGTGCATTTTAATAGACCGGTGACGACCGCACAGAGTAGCATTATAACAGAACTTTCAAATGTATCTAATATGATAAAACAGCCCTGCTTTTTTTCCCCATACACACGACCGGAAGGAGCGGAAGCGGTCGACTAAGGCATAATAAAAGCTCAGCTGCTTTCGAGCCATGGGTCGCGTTCGTTCAGCGGCCTCGTTTCGCTTCGACGGCTTTCAGCCTCACCCTGCTTCATTCTACCATGTTAATAAATCATTAGCTCATGCTCATCCATGAACATGATTTCTGCCCGAGTCCCGTCGGATTGCATCGGCTGTGGGGATGAAGACCACAACTCCCATGATTCCACACTCAGTCAATGCGTCATCAATCTACGCCTGTCTATTTGTTTATTTTGAATACGCGCCCTCTAACGGCGAAAATTACATATTGTGCCTTTAACTATTATTGTATTAATTTATGTGTGTGTGTGTGTGTGTGTGTGTGTGTGTGTCTGTTTTTTTTTTTTGAAT
>NW_015645543.1:1847503-1867660 GCF_001515625.1 Sinocyclocheilus rhinocerous
ATTAAAGGCACAATATGTAAGATTTTTTTATTAAAATATCCAAAAACCACTAGAACGGTGTTATATATTTTGCTGACTTGTGTACTTACATTATCCCAAATGTTTCGAAGAATGTTTAAATCCAGAGAAATAAGTAATTTTAACTAGACATGGACCGTGTCTATAGTGTCACTGTGTCGCCTGCCAATGACAAAATAACACCCCCATTTTTTTTTTTTGTTGTTTTGTAGAAAACATGGAAACACCAAAGACGCTTTAATATGTTGTGCGTTTTAATAGACCGGTGACGACCGCACA
This sequence comes from Sinocyclocheilus rhinocerous, assembly GCF_001515625.1. NCBI lineage: Eukaryota > Metazoa > Chordata > Actinopteri > Cypriniformes > Cyprinidae > Sinocyclocheilus > Sinocyclocheilus rhinocerous. Next base: position 1,847,801 of record NW_015645543.1, read on the forward strand.
GAGTAGCATTATAACAGAACTTTCAAAGTAGCATAATAAAAGCTCTGCTGCTTTCGAGCCGTGTGTCGCGCTCATTCAGCGGCCTCGTTTCGCTTTGACGGCTTTCAGCCTCACCCCGCTTCATTCTACTACGTTAATAAATCATTAGCTCAACCATGAACATGATTTCTGCCCGAGTCCCGTCGGATTGCATCGGCTGTGGGGATGAAGACCACAACTCCCATGATTCCACACTCAGTCAATGCGTCATCAATCTACGCCTGTCTATTTGTTTATTTTGAATACGCGCCCTCTAACGGCGAAAATTACATATTGTGCCTTTAACTATTATTGTATTAATTTATGTGTGTGTGTGTGTGTGTGTGTGTGTGCCTGTCTTTTTTTTTCAACTGAATGATATACTCTTACCTGTATACTTGTAAGGGTAGTGAACTGGTATGCCTTCACAACTGTGTAGTTGGCTTCCACATCCGTAAGAGCCATCAGAAAATACTTCCACCACTTTGTTTTTAGAATTTGAACAATATTATTTTCACCTAAATTATAAAAAAAAAAAAAAAAAACTGATTAATTCAATAAAAATATAAGCCATATATTTTGTATTAGCTTGCATTTCTGGAGGAAAGCTACCTAACAAGGTTTTTATGAGTAGTACATTTTAATTTTGCATGTTGAGGAGAATCAATAAATAATTTAAAGGGGGCATAACACACACCGTTTCACGATTTATGATTTACTCTTTACGATTCTCTCCGGAAACAGCCGAGCTCCTGGAGGCGCACCTTGGGTGGAGCTAAAGATTGACGAACAGCGAGCACTTGAGCTCCGACTGCCAACAAAACACAGACATTTGATGGATGCAGTCTTACCGTCTGCAGTTCTGAATCATGACCGGGCGGGATCTTTTATAGCTGGGACCGCTCCATCTTTCAGTATCAAACGATGTGCAAATCCAGCTTCGAACTGGGCCTTGTTTATAAAACGTTCGTCAACAAACACGCTTGTGAAACTGCGTTGCTGCTCTGGAAGAACAAACTGTATCCACTGTTTACATAACGTTGGGTTCTTCAGGAGGCTGAACAAAGTTATCTTTCCTTTACAACCAAAAACACTTCTTTGGAGACATTCTTCCCGAGCAGCGCTGCTGAATGAAGCACGTTGATGGGCGCACTCTTGCTCTGGTCTATGTGTGCATGTTCTTCCGGGAGAAATGCCCATATAAGGAGTTCCACCCTCGTTTACGTCATGAAGAGCCATGATCGAAAAAAACTCTCCGAAAGATTTTTGGCACAGAAATACTCCGTCATACGTCCAAATTGTTTTTTGAAATTTTGTCCATGCTTAGCATGAGAATTCAACTCTTTAACAGTGTAAACAACTCTGAATGCATGAAACAGCATTGTACCCCCCCTTTAAAGACTTTAATCCACAAGATAAGCCATGCAGGCATCCTGAAATAAGTTCATTTAAAATCTGGAGCAATGATAAGCATGGTCATGGAAATGATATTCTGCCCTTCTAATCATCTGATAAAAGCAGTGAGTGATTCCATGCAGGGAAGGTGTGCTGCAACGTACCTCTCCTGAAGGCTAAGACTAAAGTATAGGTGAGCAGCAGCAAGGTGTAATTGAGGAAGCTTTGCAGCATTGGCGTCTCCACCCCGGCATCTGCCAAATACTGACATGTAACTGCCGTCCCACATATCAGCATCGACAGGGCTTGACCCATTGCAATAGTTTTGCCGAACTGCCTGTAGGAACAATTCTTAAGTTACCATCAATATGACAGCTGTAACTTCAAAACATTAAACATTTTAAAACAGAGAGATCTTTAACATACAGTACCATGTAAACATATCTTTAAACTTGAGATTCCGTGGACCACAAAGAAATCTCCCCCAGCGGCTGAGAGCTCCCAATCTTCCATGTTCAAAGGAGTTCTCTCCCACTTCATGATCCATATTTCACACATAGAGACCTAGAAAATCCAGAGCAAATGAAAAGAACTTTAGTGAAAGTCACAGGCTTTGATGTTGGATAACATCTAGTGATTAATGGTGGAAATAATCTTAATTTCTTTAGGAATTTATGCACAATAATGTTGACCTCAGGTGGGCCTTTTTAATTAAAAAATGCCATTCCTTGCTTAATGTCACTTAAAGGTCATAAAATAAAAAAGAACTCAGCCTTTTTTTAATACTCACCATGAAAGTGTATAATATTCTATAAATAAAACCTATACTGACTTGATAAAGACATATAAAAGCCTCTACACAAAAAAAATATGACTTAAAATACTAAAGATCACCATGTAGCAATTACAATCACTTTAAAATAATTTTAAATAAAGACTTTATTTTTTTTTTAAATTCAACATAAGCCTGATATAAATTGCTGAAGCCTTTAAAAAAATTAAATAGGTTCAAGTCTGAGTGAATAACTTGTATGTGTATGAATAAAATTAGTGTCGTTTACATATTCAAACTAGAGCTTCGGCCACAAATGCGGAACATCTGAGAAGCTGTTGGTTGTAGAGCAGCAGTTCTCAGAGCACGCGGCGACCTGTCAGGAACTTTAGACAATGTAGGACACAGCAAACTGTTTCTTGATCACAAAGATCAAAATAGGATGAACTCAGTAATAGTAAAGAATTAATTATTTTACGTTTCAGGCTAAAAGCTGTGTAGCTTCATTGCAAAAAGCAAATCTCATTAATGTTAAGTTACCTTCTTATGAGTTAGCCATGCTGTTAGCTAGGCTAAAAAAAACAAAACAAAACACAACGTCACGTGTTTACAAGTTAAAGAATAAAACCAAGCGTCTGTTAAATACCTTGATCCGTCATGTCCGTAGTTTACGAATTATCCGCTAAAATTCGACCACAGTATTATCTTTCAATGAAAGCGAGGGACTCATAAATGCACTCGGACAATTTAAAGCCCCGCCCATTTCCCCAAACAACCAATGGGAGTTTCTTCTTCTTCTTTTCTTCTTTCCAGTTTAACGGCGGTTGGCATCCAACCAATAGCAGCTTAAATGTACGTCCTCTTTATTAAATTGTGACCAATGGCAGAGACGCATGCTGTTTACGACTACACGGAAGTTGTGTGCACTGAACATGTATTTGGTCTCCTAAATCGATTAGAAATGTACTTCATTGGTTATAAAGAATAATAGTTTTGAAATTCCCATATTTAACAGCTGTTAAACTTATTTCTAGCGATGATTAATGAGAACTGAGATTTCGAGACGAGTCTGTATCTGCAGCTTCAGTTGCAGCTGGTCGGCCTTCGGATTGTTATGGGAAAGATCCTATAGTGTCCTTGGACAGGGAACTGGCTCCAGATTATCACTATTATTCACACAGTAGTTATGATTCACTCCTTAATATAATCTGGGTGAGAAGTAGTTCTCAAGGACAGGACATTTCGTATGACCCTGCTCGATTAAATGTGAATGTGTCTTATTTATTAAATATTTATCACACTGGCAGTACCTAATGGCGTGATGATAAAAGCAAACGTGTCATCCTACATCAAAAAAAATTAGTATGCGCAGAATAACATTAGAAAGCTATGTAGATGCATTAATTGACTGCTCCTTTAATTTAAAATGTGTCTTTTCATTCTTTCTTATTCCTTCTTTCTTTCTATAAAATATAAATAATAAAATGAGAATTGAAAAATGAATAAACAGCAGTATCAGTGCTGCTGATGCAGTCTGTCGCAATGCCCCCTAGCAACCAAACCTCCTCAAACATCGCGAGACTGCACGGGGACTAAGTTGAAGAAACATGGCGACGTCTAATTTATTGAAGGTAGGAGGTCCCTGAATGTGAGAATATTTTGCATCGTTTGCGTCTCCCGTAATGTTATGACAGCGATCCCATGACCCAGTCACTGTCCGCTTCTAATTGCATCGCTAAACATGATGCGTTGACTCAAAACGACATTGTTCGAATTGCTGATTGTATATAGTGGGGTTTTGTACTATTATTATAATGTTTAGGGTTCAGAGCTGTATTTAAGGATGCCTTTTCTCACAAAACGTACTGCTATATATCATAAGGCTGCATAAAAAAATGATGAGAAAATATAAATACATGCGTATTTTTTCCTGAACAAAGTTGCAACATTGCAGATTATTTAAATGCTACATTTATTCAGCCTGGTCATATTTATGTCAAACCTGAAGCTCACCTGGTGCCTCTGGTTTCTAATCACACAGCTATAATAATCTATCTACATATATTAAATTGAAATTTACCTTCTGTTACTGTTCTGTTTGAATACTTGACACGAAGTAAAATAATCAAAATTCTCCTGTCTTTTTTCTTTTTTATAAATGCATAAAGCCTATAAAAATTTTAAAGAAATGTTTATTGTCCTCGTTCTCCTTTCTCAGAATAAAGGCTCCCTGCAGTTTGAAGACAAATGGGATTTGATGCGGCCCATTGTTTTGAAGCTACTCCGTCAGGAGGCAGTTACTAAGCAGCAGTGGTTCGATTTGTTCTCGTAAGTTGTCTTCGATGTGAGAACACTGACGGCAGTGTTTGGGTCTGATGGTCAATAATATAAATCAGGACTAACAAGAAGTCTTAAACCATAGTTTACATTGCTTAAATGTTACACAACGAATACAGTCAGATTTAAGACTTTCTCTTAATACTATGTTTGATTTGCAGAGACGTTCATGCGGTGTGTTTATGGGACGACAAAGGCCCGGCAAAGATTCATCAGGCACTGAAAGAAGACATCCTAGATTTCATCAAGCAAGCACAGGCAGTACGTACTGTATATAATTTTTGTACATACAATAATATGAAGTAAGTTCATTTTTTCTGCCTTATTCCTGTAATCCCAAATGTTTCAATGCATATTGTTTCTATTCTTACTCTTTCTGATCTACTTCAGCGAGTACTCAGTCATCAGGATGACACTGCTTTGCTTAAAGCTTACATTGTGGAGTGGAGGAAGTTCTTCACACAGTGTGATATTCTACCTAAGCCCTTCTGCAAGTTGGAAATCACCCTGCTGGGCAACCAAGGGAGCAATAAGAAGTCCAATGTTGAAGACAGTATTGTTAGAAAGGTGGATTCTCTTTCTGCATTTTGACCATATACTTCACATAAATTTATATTATACTGCCTTATTATTTAATTGCAAATATTATTGTAACAACTGATGCATAACATTATCAATATACAAATTTATCCTAATCATTTGTTGTTTTATTTTTTGCTTAAGCTTATGCTGGACACATGGAACGAGTCTATATTCTGTAATATTAAGAACCGGCTCCAGGACAGTGCCATGAAACTGGTCCATGCTGAGAGATTAGGAGAAGCGTTCGACTCGCAGCTTGTCATTGGAGTGCGGGAGTCATATGGTAAAGCTCTCATAAAACTAAGCAACTCGGGTTCTGTCCAGATGGACCTCTCCTGATGGACGCCCCTGTCTTCTGCTCTGTCTTACAGTGAACTTGTGTTCCAACGCTGATGACAAGCTCCAGATCTATAGAGAGAATTTTGAGAAGGCATATCTAGATTCCACTGAGAGGTTCTACAAGACACAAGCACCGTCCTATCTGCAACAGAACGGCGTTCAGAACTATATGAAATATGTGAGTGTGTTTTCAAACTGCTGTATTGCCTAAACTAGAAAAATGTGGGTGACACTAGTGCAAGTTAAAACTACTGTAATTTTACAGCTTTGAAGTAAAAAATTTAATATACTAATTATTTATGAATTAACTTGTTATATTTTTTAATTTAATAGTGCAGTTGTATTACAATGAAAGTGCAATTCTGTCTTAGAAACAATATTATTATTATTAATTTATTATTATTATTATTATATAATCACATTCAGTTAATCCCTTTCAGTTATAAAATTAGTAGTGCTGTCAAACGATTAATCGTGATTAATCGCATCCAAAACAAAAGTTTTTGTTGACATAATATATGTGTGTGTAATGTGTATATTTATTATGTATATAAAAATACACACACATGCAGTATATATTTTGAAAATATTTACATATATTTATATTCACATCATTTATATTATATATAAATATATTTAATATATGAACAACGTTTTTCTTATATATATGCATGCATGTGTGTGTATTTATATATATACATAATAAATATACACAGCACACACACAAATATTATGTAAACAAAAACTTTTATTTTAGATGCGATTGATTGCGATTAATCGTTTGACGGCACTAAAAATTTGTAAAGTATTTTCTTAACTTACATACTGTTCAAGTTTTATGCGTATAACGTTGTGGCAGGTTTTTCCTGTAGTATCAAAAATGGTATGGAATAGCAATATTTTTCAAGGTATTATATTGAAGTTCAAAAATTAGTATCGTGACAAGACTTCAGATTTCTAACAAGCTTTTATGTGTATGAATGGTAAATCACAGCACATCTCTGAAGTGTCACAATATTTGAGAGTTGTTCATCCCAGGTGGCACTTTTGATTGACAGGCAGATGGCAAGTTAAGAGAAGAGGAGAAGCGTGCACTTCGATATCTGGAAACCAGGCGTGAATGTAACTCCGTCCAGGCAGTGAGTGTTCCCTGCTCCAAAACAAGACCCCGTGGTGCCGCATTATTAAATAATGCTCAGCGTGTAGTTTGCATTTGTCTTTCTCACTTACTAACATTGGGTGCTCGGTTTGTGTCTTTTGCGTTCTTCTAGCTAATGGAGTGTTGTGTGAATGCTCTGGTGACGTCGTTCAAAGAAACAATCCTGGCTGAGTGTCCGGGAATGATCAAGCGGAATGAGACAGAGAGTGAGTACGGCAGGAGCTCTGGCACCAAAGGCTCAGCGAGTTCAGGTTGGCAATGGGATACGGTTCCCATCTATATCTTGCCAAAACCTCCCCACCCATCCCACCATCTGTGTGTTTGTGTGCCAATCATTGAGTCCACCAACCCATTTCAACTGTAAACAAATGCAACAGTATGCAACTATCGTATGTAAAGGGAAGGAAATGCCAAATGTTTGCATCAGCAATACCTAGTTTAACTCATTTGGCTTTTATATAGGATCATGATAACAGCATTTTTGTATGTTTTGATGTTTTAATGTTACTAAATATGTTTGTTCTGCCATTGGTGTGTTTCCGCAGAGCTGCACCTCATGTTCTCGCTGATGGACAAAGTGCCCAGTGGTATTGAGCCAATGCTGAAGGACCTGGAGGATCATATCATGAGCGCAGGTCTGGCTGATATGGTGGCCTCAGCTGAAACCATTACCACAGTGAGTTGAGACAGTAGCTGCTTTTCGTTATCAGACAGATGCATCATGGATATATGCGTCCAGTTTTTGATAGTGCAATCACTGAATGATCTAGATAATATATAATATGTTGCTGACATTTGTTTTATTTTTGCAGGACTCTGAAAAATATGTTGAGCAGCTCCTAACATTGTTTAAACGCTTTAGTAAATTAGTTAAGGAAGCATTCAAAGATGATCCACGTTTCCTAACAGCCAGGGATAAAGTAAGTCTCAAAAGGATTTATCCTTTATTCCAAATCATTCACTGTAAAAAATATATATTTATAAATATTATTTTAAAAAGTTTTTAGATTTTTGGGATAAAATATTATTGCAATCTAATTATATAAACTATTTACATACTTTATAATATACGTTACTGTTCAAAAGGTGGGGGCAGTACGTTTTTTTTTTTAAGTTGTTTTTTAATTAAACATGGATGCTTTAAATTGATTAAAACTAACAGTTTTAATCGCAATCAATGCACTTATAAATTTACAAAAGATTTCCATTTTAAATAAATGCTGTTCTTTTGAACTTTCCATTAATCAAAGAATCCTTCAAATATATTAAATGTTTTCAACACTGGCAATAACAAATGACTCTTTAGCACCAAATCAGCATATCTCTGAATAAGTTCTGAAGGATCTTATGACACTGAAAACTGGAGTAATGGCTGCTGAAATTTCAGCTTTGCCATCACAGGAATGAATTACATTATAAAACATATTAAAATAGATAAAAGTTATTTATTTTAATAATATTTCACAGTATTACAGTATAGGCAATATACTGTAAATGCACCCTTGGTAAACACCTTAAAAAATGAAAAAAAATCTTACTAACCCAAAACTTTTTAACAATAATGTACCGTTAAAGTGGAGAAGTGGTTTCCATTTTTCCATTCTTATTTTATTATTTTGTATTCGTGTTTACGTAGGCATACAAAGCAGTAGTGAATGACACCACAATATTTAAACTAGAGCTCCCTCTAAAACAGAAAGGGTAAGACGTCTTAATATATACATATATATCTTCTGAAAACTAGTTTTTCTATCTGTCGTTCTAAGAATATATTTTAAATACTGTTTGGTTTGCATTATTTGTCCTTTGTTTGCAGTGTGGGTCTGAAAACACAACCAGAGTCAAAATGTCCAGAGCTGCTGGCCAACTACTGTGATATGCTCCTTAGAAAGACCCCACTGAGCAAGAAACTCACCTCAGAGGAAATAGAGGCCAAGCTGAAGGAAGTGGTGAGTGAGTGGGTGGGTGGAGTGACCAATAAATATTTGTTTTTTATTGTGGCAGTATTTTCGCAAATGTTACTCACACCTCTGTTTGCAATTGTCAAATCAGATGCAATGTTTTAATTATTTCTTTTTATGTACTGATTACAGCTTTTGGTTCTAAAGTATGTTCAGAACAAAGATGTCTTCATGAGGTACCACAAAGCGCACTTGACCCGCAGGCTAATTCTTGACATTTCTGCAGACAGTGAGATTGAAGAGAACATGGTGGAGTGGCTCAGGGTAAGAGGGCTTGAAAGCACGCTTATGATGGATGAAAGACTTTTTAGTGAATCTCTTTAAGTGACTTTTGTGTGTGTACAGGAGGTTGGTATGCCAGCAGATTACGTGAACAAGCTCGCCAGAATGTTCCAGGACATCAAAGTATCTGAAGATTTAAATCAATCCTTTAAAGAAATGCACAAACACAACAAACTTGCATTACCAGGTCAGATATGCCACTTATGAACTGATGCTTCTGAACTATTCTATTGTAACTTTGAACTAATTATTATTTATGTCTCGACACTACAGCTGACTCAGTCAATATAAAGATCTTGAATGCAGGAGCATGGTCTCGGAGTTCAGAGAAAGTGTTCGTATCCCTGCCCACCGAACTAGAAGATCTCATTCCTGAAGTTGAGGAGTTTTACAAGAAAAATCACAGTGGCAGAAAATTACACTGGCACCATTTGATGTCCAATGGCATTGTGAGTAACAGCTTCAGCCCTTTGTATAACAGCATGCTCTACTTCCTTGGAAAATAGGGGAGACCCAAAACCAGCCTCTTCCCATTGAGACTAATTTGTGTGATTTATACTGTCGCCAGTAAAAAGCACTTAACTTTTGATGCTCGCGAGCTCTACTACTGTGAATTGTGTTGATGCAAACATTTATTTATTCTCTTAAATGTCAGTATTATTGCTACACTGGAGATTCTGCCTCGACTTTGACATTTTATAGGGGTTTGTTGTGTCAAGGGAACAGATCAAGATTGGTTTCATCTCTTCTGTCGCTAGATCACATTCAAGAATGAAGTTGGGCAGTATGATTTAGAAGTCACGACATTCCAGTTAGCTGTGCTGTTTGCCTGGAACCAAAGGCCCAGAGAGAGGATCAGCTTTGAGAATCTGAAACTGGCCACGGAGCTTCCAGACGCTGAGCTGCGCCGGACTCTCTGGGTAACAGAGTCTTTATTTTGTTGACATTTCCACTACTGTGTTTAAATGGGAAGGACATGATCATGTGGAATGCGAATGAAAGGATCTCATGTGACATTGACTTTACTAAATCCTTCCTAACTCTTTGTTTTTGTTTGTTTTAAACGTGTAGTCTCTTGTAGCTTTCCCCAAACTAAAGCGTCAAGTGCTGTCGTACGAACCTGTGGTGGGCTCTCCTAAAGACTTTGCAGAAGGCACTGTATTTTACATCAATCAAGAGTTTTCTTTAATGTAAGCACAATCATCACACACTGGCTGCATTTGACGAAGAATGATGAATAATTTAAATAATACTTGTGTTAATAAATCATACGCATATAAATCATAAGTCATGTGCATATTTTCATCACTTTCCCTGCACTACCGTTCAAAAGTTTGGGGTTGGAAAGATTTTTACAATTACTCACCAAGGATATTTTAGTTTGTTAAAAATATAGTAAATGTGAAATATTTTTACAATTTAATATAATTTTTTTCTACTTCAGTATCTTCTGTCATGTGATAATGATCAGAAATCATTCCATAATGCTGATTTTGTGCTTAAGAAACATTTCTATTTATGACATTCCTAATGTTTTTGGAATGTTTTGTGTATTGCTGTCACTTTGATCAATTGAATGCATCTTAAATATGCAATGCAAAATAATTATTCGTTTCTTTAAAAAATCTTATTAAACCCAAACTTTTGAGTAATTAAATCTGTATGCACATACAATTATCTGTAAGTACATACTACGTATCATAATACATATCTAAGTACATACATTGCTGGACTATTAGGTTATATTATTAATTATTGCATGTTTTAACAGACCACAGTTCAATTAAATGATCTCTTCTGCACAGAAAAAACTCAAAGGTCCAAAAAAGAGGGAAGATCAATTTGATTGGTCGATTACAACTCACCACAGAGAGAATGCGTGAAGAAGAAAATGAGGGCATAGTGCAACTTAGGATATTACGCACACAGGTAATGAAATCACATTCACATGATCTTAATGATTGAAATATGTGTTTGTGTATTTATATATATCCACATTTTTGATCAATGCTCGGGTAATCAAACTATAAATTAATTCAAACAGAAGTTTGAATTAGTAGTGATTTCATGAGGTGCATCCTGGGATGCGTTTCAAACAGTGTTGAAGGAGTTTCCATGTAAGCTGGGAACTTGGCTGCTTTTCCATCACCATCTGGTCCAACTCATCCATTAATTTTTTTTTCTATGAAAGTGTTAGTTTTTTAAAGACATTCATTTGCAGGCATTTTAAATACAGTAACATTTGTCTACTAAACAAAATTCAAACATTTAAGCATAAACCTTTATATCAAAACTATGAGAAACATTTCAGACCAAACATTTCTCTGATACGCTGACGTAAACATCAGCTGTCACTAAGCTTTTCTTGTTCACTCTGTACAGGAAGCTATCATTCAGATCATGAAGATGAGGAAGAGGATCAGCAACGCCCAGCTTCAGACGGAGCTGGTGGAGATCCTAAAGAACATGTTTCTGCCCCAGAAAAAGATGATCAAAGAGCAGATCGAGTGGCTGATAGAACAAAAATACATCAAACGGGACGAGACAGACATCAACACATTTATCTACATGGCATAGCCGACCACGCCCAGTGCACTCTGGGACTTTTTTTTTTTGGAGGATTCCATATCTGATTTCAGCCCATTGCCCAGCCTGGCCTGCTGGGTGATTGACTAGATTTATCTCAAGACACATCACGCTGAGAAATTGCTGACAAATGCCCAGTGCACTCTGGGACGTTTTTTTTTTTGGAGGATTCCATATCTGATTTCAGCCCATTGCCCAGCCTGGCCTGCTGGGGGATTGACTAGATTTATCTCAAGACACATCACGCTGAGAAATTGCTGACAAATCCCTGCCTTACTTCACAAATCTATGAAATTAATAAAACAAACTTTGGAAGAAATAGAGGAGTAAAGTGAGCAGAATCTGTGTGGCTAATTTATATGCATCTTGTGCAATCTTCTAATTACGTTTCACCACCTTCGACGTCAACGCAGCAGGTGAAAATATTGCTTTACGTCCTGAAAAAGCCATCCAGCTGTTCATTTTGAGTTCACCGCTGGCTTATCAAATTAACCTAGCTCTAAACATCTAATAGTAAACAATACATGCCTTATACTGTAAAGTTCAGGCCAGTGGTGTTGTTAGACATCAAATTATCCTCATGATTCACAGCATTGTATGTTATTGCACAGAATTGCAGGCCTCAGGCGTTTTTTTCTCCTCAGTTGTTTTACCCATCAGCTCACAGTCTCTGCTTAGTGTGTCCCTGTTTGTCTCCCTAGTGGCAAGTTAGCAATGTACACTGCCGCTGTCCATGGTGCTGATGAGATGGCCACTTGCTTCTGACTAATACTGGAAGAATAATATTATGTTGAGTTACACGCTAATGCTCTTGAATAATGACACTCATACTGACAAAAACGACAGAATGCATCATATATTTTTTGTTGCAATCACAGTGTTACTGTCAGCGTGTGTGCGTGGGTATACATTGGTGTCTACCCCGCCGCACATGCTCAGACTAGGAGTCCCCCCTCCGCTCGTAGGCCCCTCCCAGACACGCGTGAGAGTGATCCGGAGCTCGGAGAACAGCCTCAGTTGCACGGGACCGCAAGAACGTCGCTGGATCCCGGGAGGACCGGAGAGAGAGAGACGCCACCGTGGGACTGGAGTTGTGCTCAGGTATTAGATTATTTCACAGGCAGCGAGGCCGTGCTGGTCTGTTACACGAGCGATGTGTGACATCAGACCGAATTTGACATGCAAGACTGTAATTATCCGAACAAACGAGATGAGCGCGCTGATTTATGTTGCTCGTCTTGCGTTTTAAGCGCGAGTGGTAAATCTTGCCACCTGACGGGACGCGTGCAGAGGCGATAAAATAATATTCCGATTTCGTTAGATGGAGATTCGTAGCATAAATGGTCATATATTTAAAGCTAGTGTGGGAACTGGAAGCCTACTGCATCTTATCGGTGCATTCGGGCAAAGTACAAGTAGAGTCCAATTGTTCTTGAACACGAAAGGAAATCACTTTACGTCGTATGTCGTTAATTAGTTGTCCCCACGCCTTGCGGTCCCTATTAAGATAAGTTTGACCACCGGGCTGACAGGAGTGGGCAGTCCCTCAGTCCTTAACGGGAACCTTACTAACGTGCTTTAACCTAGAACAGTTAATGCAACAATCATCTGATGACATGTTTATGTTTGCATGGTGAAACCTTATGGTGTAATGCCGTCAGTTTTGGGTAGTAATGTAATCTGGTTGACCTAATCAGATTAAGCATTTGTAATAGACTACATTACATTTTAAAATATATTTTATGAATTAGCTACAGTTATGACGGTTTTGATTACTAATCTATTAATTAGTTTGTTAAATAATTAATTGATATCTCTAAGGGAGACCCAGTATATCACTATATAAAGCAATTTATGTTTTCCAAGAAATATACCCCCAAATTATACATAAATTAATTAATTCCCCAACAGCTGGTAGCTGTGTTTCAGAACATGCTACCTGTGGTATCTAGCTAGTCTAAGATTATTATTAGCTGGTCAGGTGGTTGACAAGACACCATGTTCTAAAAACAGCTTGACCACCTTAAACTGATCAATTGGTAGCTGGTTTGTTGCTAATCCAAGTTGCTTTACCAGAATGAAAATCAGGCTGGAAACCAGCTACCTTAAGATTGATTTTACAGGGGAGCTAGTAAACTTGATTTTACTACTCTGTCGAGTTCATTAGCTTGTCTAAGTTGGTCTAAACTGGTCAATAGTTGATTGACTAGTCCTTGACTGCGTACCTGAAACTGGTATGAGCAACTGGTAGGTGGTTTATTTATTTATAAGTTGGTTTACCAGCTAATGACCATCTCTGACTGGCTAGAAACCAGCTACCATCTTAAGATTGATTTTCCAGTAAACTTGACTAGTTTACTACTCTAACTAGTTCACTAGTTCTGTTGTAGCTGGTCTAAGACGGTCTTTAGCTTGTTGACCAGTCAGCATGTTCTAAAAGCCAGCTTGACCATCTTAAACTGGTGTGACCAGTTGGTAGCTGGAGTGTTTACCAGCTAATGACCATTTGAATTCAATTAGTTAGATGGCTTACCAGCTAATGATGATCTTAGACTGGATAGAAACCAGCTACCATGTCTCAAAATAAAGCTACCATCTAAAGCTTGATTCTCCATCATGGCTAAAGGACTTTGCTAATCTAACCAGTTCTATTCTTAGCTTATTAGCTGGATGACCAGCCACCATGTTTCATAAACCAGCTTGACCACCATAAATGTGATGACTAACTAGTAGCTGATTTGTTAGTGGTCCAAGTTTGTTTACCATCTAATGGGGATCATCTTAGACTAACTAGAATCCAGCCACCATCTTCTAGCACGACTAGTAAACATTATCAATTTACTAATCAAACTAGTTCACAATTGTTTATTGAAATGAGTGTTAATTAGTACAAATTAGTAATTGAGTTTTTATCAAAAGTTGCAATAAGTGATATACCGGTAATAATAGGTTCATGATGATATTGTTTAATGAAGATGTTGCTCTTTGCTTTTTGTGTATATTTTTGTCGAAATAGTTCGAAATTATTCTTTGTAACACTAAAGAAAAGAAAGTGTTGAGATTACATTACCTGAAGTGTAATATAAAATATTATGTTATTGAGAACCATTGTAGTCATGCAATTTGTAGACTGAATTTCAGCAGTAACCCATCCAACACTGACTGCAGTACATTTTAAATTTAGCATATTTTGTAACAGTGATGGACTCAGCAGTGCATGTTTTGAGTGTTCGTTGTAAGTCGTGGAGTGTGAGGGGTAATTCTAGGCATACCGTATGGTTTGTGTGATGACTTACTACATGTATTCATGAGGTGGCTGCAGTGACACAGCTGGGATACCCTGAAATGGTGATTGTCAGAAAGGGGAGTTTTTTTTTTTTTTATCAAGTTCTTTGGTGCACTGTCTCTCTGCCTGCTTCCTCTCTAGCACTCTCTCTCTTTTTTTGCCATCTACTCTACCCCTCCTTCTACTACCACAGTAGGAGTTTCTGTATGTGGGATTCATCAATCCGTGGGATTCATACAGTGCATTTTCTTCAGGAACTCAATTTTCTGGGTCTCACTCTGTTTTTTCACATTAAGCGTAATGCTTAATAGAGCTGAGAACCACATAAACCACATCATTCCACTACCGCGCTTGTAAACTTTCATGAGCTAGCAGTGCATAAGTTGGGTGTGAGAGAGAGTCAAAAGGCCAATATCTGTCTGTCTACTGGCACATTACATCTGTCATTAGGCTTAAGGCATTGCACATTCATGAAGCCTTATGAACAGATGCATATGGTAATCACATAATATTCTTGCTGCTTCGATCCCTCTGTTCTACTCTTTGGTTCCCTGACGTGTGAATTCCACTTGCAAGCCTCAGCACTTCCTACCTGCTTCCTCCCGTCAGGAGGTAGAGGAGAGACCGTTTGCCTGTGTGGTGGTCTCACTGATGTCACGAATCAGTCACGAGTTGAGGCCAGGCACCATCTGCCGTGCTGGCTGTCCAACTGCAGTGTTTTCATTTCCCCAGGTGCTCCAGTCAAGTGTACTGCACAATCAACTTAACCGAGTTTCCAGTACCAAACCAGTCCCTAGTACAAACACATTCTCTCTGTTTTAAAAAAAGTGAGATGCAATAAAGCAAGGAAAATTACAGGTTTCCGTACAAGTTAAGCTAAATCAAATGTATTTGTGGAGTAATGTTGATTACCACAAAAATTGATTTCTGCTTTTCTTGGGGAAAAACAAACAAATAAACAAACGAAAACCTGGTTTAAAATGAGGTATACTTACAATGAAAGTGAATGAGGCCAAATTGTGAACTTTAAAATCCTCACTATAGCCTTGATTTGTAATTAAAACACCTGTAAAAATTATAATTTAAACCGCTTTACAGCTCCAAAAATATGTTTTAACAGAATAATTAATATAAGTACTGTTATGTAATTATACATTTCACATTTCTGCTTTTAAATCCTCCAAAATTTGTCCCAGTTCACTTTTATAGGTAAGTTGCTCACAATAACAGAATTTAGCTTTTCTTTAAAAAAACAAAACAAAAAAAACGTACTTTTTTGTGGTAATCAGTGTTTTTTAGTATTATTTATGTAGTATGTAACTTGTTCTGTTTTTAGTTAGTTTCCAAAGCAACGTTTTTTTTTTGTTGTTTTTTTTTTAAGTTTGTTTTCATCTAATATTTATTTATTTTTTATTTTATTTTAGATCTATTTTAATAAAGAGAACAATTTTTAATTGTTTAAATTTTGGTTAACAATAACCACACTGTTGGTAATCAACATTGTCACAAATGCTGTCAAGCTTACGTTACTTATATCCAACCCAGAATATTATAACATGCATGCATAATATAATGTTGTTATTAGAATCGCCAATAAATTAGATCATCAAGATGAGGAAGAAGCTTCATCCCACATTTGATAGCTTGATATTGCTTGATCATATAATGATGAAGCTGTTATTATCTAAGACTCCAGTCTTTACATTTTCACTGCAGAGCTGGCTGTAGAATGACATAAGCTAGAGTTTTCTGTCATTAGTGCAGAGAGAATGGACAGAAAGCTGAAGACATAATTAATCTTCCTGAAGGTCTGGGAGTGGAGATGAATAATTCACCGCAGCTCGGCTCGCTCAGCTCTCGAAACTAGCCTCTGAGAGAGCTGTGACTGACAGATTGCCCATGCATTTCAGAAAACACATCGGAAATGTGCGGAGAAATGGACAGAAAGATCCTTTTCTGTAGATCTGGACAGATAGGGCGTGTTGGAAGTGGCGTCTCTGGATAAGATGTTCTCAAGTTTCGCTCATCTGAACTACTTTCAAACTCTTGAATAGCTCTTATAGACTCATTCGGTCAAAAAAAGGTATTCCCCAGTCAGTGGAAGAGGGGTGCTAAACCGACACACTCATCCCAGTAGGCAACGCTTTTACACTATCAGTCACTGAGATGAATACAACTCTGTAATGATACGTTCCAGTTCAACCTGGATTTGAAGCAAAGTGTCCCAGCACCGCTGAGTCTGCAGGTACAGTTCCTGCCGCTGACTTCATCTCCTCCTGCCAGGCAGAGTAAATGTGTGCTGTAGATTATCAGTACTAGAGGGACTGGTTCCTTCCGATATCTAAAAGAAAACCGTTGTATTGTGATCGTATATCTTTTCTTTGTCTATTCTAATTGCGTTTTTAGACTCTCTGTCTCATGGAGTCTGGCCAGGTGCACACTTTTGACTTTGTTTGGTCCACGTTGCAGCTTACTCTGACCTGGAAATGCCCACTTAGACAGGAAAAACAACATCTGACCAATATGCAAAGTGAGCTAGAGTTTTATTTTATTTGCCATTTAGGGTATACATTAATGTCCAAAAAGTTCAAAGATGTTTTTTTTTTTTTTTTTAAATATACTCACAAAGGCTGCAATTTGATAAAAAAATGCAGGAAAAACAATAATATTGTGAAAATAATTGTTTTCTGTTTTAATATAGTAAAAATGTAATGTATTCCTGTGATGGCAGTGTCACATGATCCTTCCTTCAGAATTCATTCTAATATACTGATTTAGTGAGAAATTTAATAATAGTAACAAACCGAAAATGAATTCAAATAATGTCACTGCACTTAACTTGCACTACAAATTGCTGGGTAGTAACTGATTACATGTAATCTAGATTACATAACCAGATTCCAAAAATAAAGTATTTTTAATAAGAGTACATTACATTTTAAAATGCTCGTAATCAGATTACTGTTACTTTTTATGGATTACATGATTACATATTCACACAATGGCAGTAAATTAATCATAATTTATTGATTCTCCCTAATTCTTATTCTTTTCTCTCTCTCGTAAATTTTTAAATGTCAGTTGTTTTCATATTTATGTTTTCTTTCTTTTTCTTTTCATAAAATGCAGGAATACCTAAAAAATTGTCAGACAAACTCCTTAAAATAAAATATTTACCTGAAATATCTCTGAGCAAGTTAATATTTCAATAATTTAACAGCATATTTGCATGTTTACAATTAACTGATATCTCAGATTGTCTCTTGAAGCATGTTGGAGACGTTGCTACAGTTCTTCTGGATTTAGTCTGTCTCAGTTTGTTCTGTTTCTTCATGTCGTTCCAGACAGACTGGATGATGATCAGATCAGATCTCTGTGTGGAGCACTGGCTGCTGTCAGACAAAAATCTGTGATAATCCAATAATTGGATTATTACAATTAATGATAAAATTAATGTTTTGAAATGTAAACTGATATTTCCTACTGACACACTACAGCAAAAGATAGAAATAACTGACTTAAAACCATTTTTAGCTGTGTTCTAATCATTTTGGCCACCACTGTAAATAAATAAATACTATATATATATATACAGGTGCATCTCAATAAATTAGAATGTCGTGGAAAAGTTCATTTTTTGAGATAGTAAAGCTTAGCCACTAAGTACCCCAAACAAAAGATTTGATGCTGCTAACCTGTCAAAGATTTCCAACTGATAAAACCTGTGCTCCCACACTTCCAGAAACTGCATACAGCCACTCATTTTAGAACTGGTGGTAATTTCACTCCATTTTTATGAGCAATATGCTTGAAACAGATAATGAGCGAACACAAAGTTAGAAAGTTATGCACGCACACACACACAAATGTTCCTGTTGAAGGAGCTGATGAGATTTTTACCTGAGCTGACAGGAGCAAGAGTGCCTTGTGCTGTGTCTGCACTGCATCTGTCTCACATTGCCAAATCTCTCTCTCTCTCTCTCTCTCTCTCTCTCTCTCGTGTTGTCCCTCTGTAGGCTGAAAGATGTTCTCCTTTGTGAAGGCCTTTGAGGGGCAGCATTACTCCACCCTCAAGAGGCAGTGTCTACAGAGTGGACGTCTGTTTGAGGACCCACTGTTCCCGGCCGTGGATGACTCCCTCTTCTACCAGGGTAACAGGATCGGCCTTGTGCACTGGAAAAGACCCGCGGTCAGTGCTCAGAACTAAAGTCTCACGGTTCTTCATTTAACAGATGGCATAGAGAATGGGATATGCAGGTGGCCTGCATTGCTTGTGGTTCCCAGGAGGTTCTTAAACAGATTCCAGGTTGGAAAGATTTTGCTTTGTTCAAACAGAACCTTAAATAATATGTTCAGTTTCTTTTAATGTTAATCTATTTACATTTCAAGTTAAATCAGTTGTGTTTGTAAAGCGCTTTTCACAATACATTTTGTTTCACAGCAGCTTTACAGAAAATCATGATGTTAATGTTTAGAATATTTTAATATCTTCATCAAGGATGCATTAAACTGATCAAAAGTGACAGTAAAGACATTTATAATGTTGAAAAAGGTTTCAAATAAATGCTGTTCTTTTGAACTTTCTGTTCATCGAAGAATGCTGAAAAACAAATGTATTACACAAATATAAATTTGTAACATTGATAATGACAAGAAATGATTTTTGAGCAGCAAAATCAGCATATCAGAATGATTTCTGAAGGATCATGTGACTGAAGACAGGAGTAATGATGCTGAAAATTCAGCTTTGACATCACAGGAATAAATTACATTTTAAATATTATAAAGTAGAAAACAGTTATTTAAAAATATTTCATAATATTACTGTTTTTATTACTATATTTTGATCAAATAAATGCAACCTTGGTGAACATAAAAGGCTTCATTTAAAAACATTAAACAATCTTACCAACCCCAAACGTTTGAACTGTAGTATACCGGTACTATATGGAAGACAAAAAAGTTGAGAAATGTTAGTTAGTACTGCTTAAACATTGCTTAAATGACTAATCATTTCGGTAACACTTTAGTATAGGGACCAATTCACACTATTAACTAGTTGCTTATTAGCATATATTGTTAAAGGGGTCATATGGTGTTGCTAAAAAGAACATTATTTGGTGTATTTGGTGTAATGAAATGT